>NC_143387.1:38353327-38503327 GCF_980474605.1 Leiobunum rupestre
TTTTCCTACTTACAACACTAGATTTTCCGTGGTATAAAAAAAATCTCAATCATAAGGCTAGTATTTCTACATATTTGTAAAGTATTTTTCAATTATTAAGTCTGTATGTTCGTATATTTCGTTAGGTTACCCATATTTGAAAACTCTCAAAAAGAAATCTATGCCTGCATTGGTTGTGGTGTGAAATAGGTACTTATTTTGCGCAATTCTTAGTTTCCACTTTTACGCCACTGTCGAAAAAAACATTTTTCGAAATATATGTAACCATGAAAACGAAAGATAAAAAGTTATATTTATTTATAGTACACTTCGTAAGACCTTTCTATCTACTAGTTGTAGAAAATATGCTCGACTATTTCGACTTACATCTTTCCCTCAGCTCAAACCACTTGTTTACATCGCGTCCCCTAAATTTCAAGTCAGGTCTCGAGGTACATCGGACTTTCAGAGGCGTACCGATTGGAGGACAGAGGGGGCGCTGTGGAACCGGGCGCCGCTTTAGAGGTCTTCTGGAGGGGCGCCAAAAAGCCCACAATTATTCCAACTATAAACGTGACTTATATTCAAATGTTCCTAAAGGTCCTTTAGATGAGTTTGACGTTTTTAATTAATGAGCAAGTACAATTTAGTTTATAATGTTCTTAATGACAAACACTGTCGAAAGACAAACTCATCTGAATTTTCTTGTGAATTTAATCAGTATATAATTATCAGTGGGGTTGCGTGGCATGAAGGTCTTGCCACCACCCTCCTACGCCATGTAACCCGGCCACCCGTTTAACGGCATTAAAAGTTGCTCTATGACTTGGGCCTAAGGTGGTGCCTTGAGTATTAGCCTAGCTGATTATTATTATTATTATTAAAGAAAGATTTAATATGTAAGGGTGAAACGAATATTTATTCGTAATTTATTTTATTAATGACACGCATCGGGGGCGCCGTAACGAAATTTTGAACCGGGCGCCACAACCCCTCTGTACGCCACTGCGGACATTTAGGATCTACGAATTTTTGTAGAAAAATAATACGGAAAAAATATCGTCCCTCTCAGTAAACAGCGCAGCCGCTTCCTAATAAGGCTTATTTCCAATTCGAACGGGCCTTCTTAAGAAGAGGCGAAAACTCCCCCCCCCCCCCCTCTTTTCGCGCCTAGCTCGAGTGGGAGAGAAAAATTCGTCAGGTAATCTCTTTTTAGGGAAAAATCGACGCAACACCTCTTTTTTTAGCGAGCAGCAACCTAAGGGCGAGGAGGGAAAAGGCTCGAAGCGAAAGAAGCGCCGGAGAATAGAGCGGGAAAAAAAACCTAGAGAGGCTAGCGAGGGTGAGCGAGAGAGGGAAGGGGTTGGAGATTCTGGGCCGTAATTAGGGAAGCGACGGAGAGATGGCGCCGCCGTTTGTTGAAGCGTAAAAAGCGAACGGCGTTTTAAATTCATTTAGGCGAAAAGAGCGCGCCGGGGCCTGTTGGTGGGAAAAAAATGTTGAGTAGGCCTCGGAAGGGTAAAGAAAGAAGGTTCCTACATGATCGGGGACTGGAATTAATTTTTAATTGCACCTGATCCCGGGGATGAAGGGTTCGTGGGGTTTTTTCCAGGGCTTACTACCAATTAATTTTACTTCGCGGGGGAAGAAGATTAGCTACGGTGCGCGTGTCAGGAGAGCACCACTTTTTATCGAGTGAAAATGTGTGTGTGTGTTTTAGAAAGGCAGGAACAATGCCATCTCATACGGCGGAACTAATATTTATATACATATTACACCCTGTTCTTTAACAAAAAACTTGGCGAATCTTACAGGCCCGCATATAGCGACATAAACTCGCGAGGGGTCGGTCATTTGGAAAAATCCCGTACAAATTTGGAAAAAAATCCACAAATCCAAAATCCAAGAATTTTACTCCCATAGACTTTGTATGACAAATCCAATATAAAAAATCCTGGATTTAAAAAAAATCCAAAATCCCGTACACAAAACAGGCAAATGTCCGACCCCTCGTAAACTCGGGGATGCTCAAAATATTTATAATTACCCTAAAAACATAGCTCAAGAATTCAAGATATTACCAAATGTCGTTTTATTTGTTTTTTTTCCGATGTACCTCTTTGATCGGTCGAGATGGGAATCACCAAGTCGGCACTTGCGGGCACTGAGCATCCCTTACATCATTTTTGTTACATCGTATAAATCTAATGGCTCAAAAATAATTATTTTAATAGATTTTTGGGGTTACGATTTTTGCGTTGATCGATTGACCACCGATGGAAATCATACTTTGGAAAAGTTAATAACCATCGATGGAAAAATGAGCGAAATTACAATCGATGGAATGTTGCACGCGGTTGGGAAAAGAAAGAGATTTTGATTTGAGATACAGACACATTTTCGGAGAAAAGCGTACTTAGATTAACTTAGATGGACTGCACGGGCCCCGGTAATTAGTATCTAATCTATATAATCTAGTTGGGCCTGATTGCACGTAAGAATCAAATAAAATCGACGTAAAATAATAATAAATTAATACCATTAATCTAATGACCACCAATGGAAATTATACGAAAAAAGGGAATACATTTAAATTTTAATGACAGCCGAAGGACAACTGTTCGAATAAAGTTAAGACCTTTGATGACACAATGCTCGAAAGAAACTAATTGACCATCGAAAAATTGAAAAAAGAAGCCACGTTAAGTAATCTAATGATGTTTCAAAGAAAATTGTACGAAATAAGATAATTACAGTCGTTGTAAAATTATAGGACCACTGACATAAATTTATCGAAATCAATTATTTGCCAATGGTGTAAAATTGCAAGAGACAAGCTAATGGTCATTGATGAAAAACTGAAAGAGACAAGCTAATGGTCATTGATGAAAAACTGAAAGAAACAATCTAATGATCATCGATGCAAAATTGCAAGAGACAAGCTAATGATCATCGAGGCAAAACTGAAAGAAACAAGCTAATGATCGTCGATGCAAAACTGAAAGAAACAAGCTAATGATCATCGAGGCAAAACTGAAAGAAACAAGCTAATGATCGTCGATGCAAAACTGAAAGAAACAAGCTAATGATCATCGATGCAAAATTGCAAGAAACAAGCTAATGATCATCGATGCAAAATTGCAAGAGACAAGCTAATGATCATCGATGCAAAATTGCAAGAGACAAGCTAATGATCATCAATGCAAAACTGAAAGAAACAAGCTAATGATCGTGGATGCAAAACTGAAAGAAACAAGCTAATGATCGTCGATGCAAAACTGAAAGAAACAAGCTAATGATCATCGATGCAAAATTGCAAGAGACAAGCTAATGATCATCGATGTAAAATTGCAAGAGACAAGCTAATGATCATCGATGCAAAATTGCAAGAGACAAGCTAATGATCATCGAGGCAAAACTGAAAGAAACAAGCTAATGATCGTCGATGCAAAACTGAAAGAAACAAGCTAATGATCATCGATGCAAAATTGCAAGAAACAAGCTAATGATCATCGATGCAAAATTGCAAGAGACAAGCTAATGATCATCGATGCAAAATTGCAAGAGACAAGCTAATGATCATCAATGCAAAACTGAAAGAAACAAGCTAATGATCGTGGATGCAAAACTGAAAGAAACAAGCTAATGATCGTCGATGCAAAACTGAAAGAAACAAGCTAATGATCATCGATGCAAAATTGCAAGAGACAAGCTAATGATCATCGATGTAAAATTGCAAGAGACAAGCTAATGATCATCGATGCAAAATTGCAAGAGACAAGCTAATGATCATCGATGCAAAATTGCAAGAGACAAGCTAATGATCATCGATGCAAAATTGCAAGAGACAAGCTAATGATCATCGATGCAAAATTGCAAGAGACAAGCTAATGATCATCAATGCAAAACTGAAAGAAACAAGCTAATGATCGTGGATGCAAAACTGAAAGAAACAAGCTAATGATCGTCGATGCAAAACTGAAAGAAACAAGCTAATGATCATCGATGCAAAATTGCAAGAGACAAGCTAATGATCATCGATGTAAAATTGCAAGAGACAAGCTAATGATCATCGATGCAAAATTGCAAGAGACAAGCTAATGATCATCGATGCAAAATTGCAAGAGACAAGCTAATGATCATCGATGCAAAATTGCAAGAGACAAGCTAATGATCATCGATGCAAAATTGCAAGAGACAAGCTAATGATCATCGATGCAAAATTGCAAGAGACAAGCTAATGATCATCGATGCAAAATTGCAAGAGACAAGCTAATGATCATCGATGCAAAATTGCAAGAGACAAGCTAATGATCATCGATGCAAAATTGCAAGTAACAAGCTAATGATCATCGATGCAAAATTGCAAGAGACAAGCTAATGATCATCGAGGCAAAATTGCAAGAAACAAGCTAATGATCATCGATGCAAAATTGCAAGAGACAAGCTAATGATCATCGATGCAAAATTGCAAGAGACAAGCTAATGATCATCGATGCAAAATTGCAAGAGACAAGCTAATGATCATCGATGCAAAATTGCAAGAGACAAGCTAATGATCATCGATGCAAAATTGCAAGAGACAAGCTAATGATCATCGATGCAAAATTGCAAGAGACAAGCTAATGATCATCGATGCAAAATTGCAAGAGACAAGCTAATGATCATCGATGCAAAATTGCAAGTAACAAGCTAATGATCATCGATGCAAAATTGCAAGAGACAAGCTAATGATCATCGAGGCAAAATTGCAAGAAACAAGCTAATGATTATCGAGGAAAAACTGCAAGAGACAAGCTAATGATCATCGATGCAAAATTGCAAGAGACAAGCTAATGGTCATCGTTGGAAATGATTGAAAAACGTTCTGTGAAAGTTAAGGTTCAGTGACGTCACCCGAAAATACACAACGAATTGGTCTAAAACCTCTGACGTTTTAAATTGATCACGGTTAAAAAGTAGTAATTTTTCTGCACTATATCTTTATGGGAAATCTGATTCCAATATATTAAATCAATTTATTTCGGAGCAAAATAAAACGTGTGGGCCCCTACATTTCCTGCGTTTAATACAAAATGATTATCGTATTAAAAGTACAAGTACGCGTAACGTATAAGCCATACTTTGCAAACCAGAAGAGGCCCCTCGCTAGAGGATCAAGTCGACTATATATTTCTTATCTCTCTCTGTGGCGCGTGAGGAGAGGGTAAGGGAAGTACAACAATATATATATCTCATCTCCGCAACCCCATCCTCCTCGCGAACGAGTTTCTGGCGTAAGAAGAAAAACTTGATGATAGGCCTCGACGTTTCTTTTGGAAAATTAATCTTCAAAAATATCTTTCACCTTTATTACACGAAACACGTGATCTATATTATATATTATAATCTTTAAAGATATCATTTTGTAATTAAGAAATAGCGAGGTCGCTAGTCATATAGATATTGAAATTAAATTAAACGAAATTTGTGCAGAGTTACTAAACATATTGTTTTGATTCGACACGATTTTAATAAGGAGGGTATTATTTTTCCGCCGTCAAATTCACCTTATTTTTATTTATATAGTGTTTTAAATTTATATTATAATCTTTAAATATATCATTTTGTAATTAAGAAATAGCGAGGTCACTAGTCATATAGATATTGAAATTAAATTAAATTAAACGAAATTTGCGTTGAAATACAAAACATTGTTTTGAGTCGACACGATTTTACTATTGAGGGTGTAATTTTTGCCCCGTCAAATTCGCCTTATTTATATAGTGTTCTTAAATGTACTCCATCATGTTGAGATTTTAAATTTAACGGAATATTAAAAGTGAAAAGGGAAATTTCCAAAATATACTGGTGTATATTTTTATTTAAAATTTTGTAATATTTACATCACTAAATTGGTAGCTATATAAATAAACATTTTGAGAAATATTTTGTAGAAATAATTCCAGCTCCGTTCAGTAATCCATATAAAATTGTTTTTGATGAAATTATATTTATATAGTGTTTCTGTGTGTGTTTGAATTTGATCTATCAAGTTGAGTTTTTAATTTACGTTTAATATTAAAACATAAATTTAATTTGTAACCTTAGGGTAAAAAAAATTGTTTCGAAATTATTGCGCATATTTTTAAATAAAATTATTATCTATGAATTGACATTTTTGAAAAAAAAATTGTACAAAATTATTTCAGCCCAATCCAGATCACAATATTTCGATAAAATCATAGTTATATTTAGAGTGAGTGTTTAAAAATTGTTGAGCTTTTAAATTTACGTGATGAGGGGAAATTTAATAGAAAAATTACACCTCGTCTGTGGAAACAAAAATATGGTAGGTACGTTTCGAAATTACCGCGTATATTTTAAAATAAACTTTTCGAACATTTGAGATAAATAATTTCAATGAAAAAGTGAAACAATCGCACTTGAGCGGCGAAAAGGGTTCGCGAGGCAGTGGGCGTCGCTCAAAAGAGGCCCGCATAAATTTGGCAAACCGGTCGCGCTTCATATTTTCCAAACTTGAAAACCCCAAAAATCTCGCTCAATCCTTTTCTAAACTCCTTCGGGCAGGAAGCCAAAGTCTTTCGAAATATGTTTTTCCTCGTACAACAGGTGCCGGCAGTAATAGAAAAAATCCTATAAAAATGAGAGTCGTAGAGGGGAACTTTTATTTTCATACAGATTATACGCCTAATAGAAACCCATACTTGATCTACTGTTAGGAAATAGTATAAAAAATCACACTGGGTGACCTTGGTGGGGCCGCGTTGTAAGCGGCGGCGGCCTATTACGGAGGCCCCTCGTAAGCTCACGAGCAGAAAAATATTCGACACGCGGAAGGAAGGCAAGACGCCGGCGGGGGAAAAGGGTTCGCGGCCGAGCGAGAGGAGGAGAAGGCGGTGGTGGCGCGGTTGTTGCTCAACGCCTCCAGTCTGGCGTAGGCAGCGGCGAAAGGGGAAAGACAGGAATTCGGCAAAAGGGGGAAAGACACGGCGTTGTGTGTTTGAGAAAGGGAAAAAGAGGCCCCGCTTATTAGGAAGGAAAAAGGGGGTAGCCATCGACACGCAAACATGGTTTCGGCTCCAATTTCTAGTTCAAGGTCGGTCCGAAGAAAAAGGATTTATGCGCCTTCCCTTTTTCTCTGTCAAGGCCTATAGTGAAGGTTTTACGGGATTTTTGACTTTATTTTGGTGAAATTCGAACGGTGAAAAAATGTTGAAGGGTTTTTGGAGCTCTTTACATTTCTTGAGCCTTTTTATGGCCTTGGGCCCGATTTGAACCTTTTCTAAAACCGCGTAAGGATGGTAATATATGTTAAATAAGACCTGCGTTAGGATGGTAATAATTATTAAATAAGACCTGCGTTAGGATGGTAATAATTATTAAATAAGACCTGCGTTAGGATGGTAATAATTATTAAAAAAAACCTGCGTTAGGATGGTAATAATTATTAAAAAAGACCTGCGTTAGGATGGTAATAATTATTAAATAAGACCTGCGTAAGGATGGTAATAATTATTAAATAAGAACTGCGTAAGGATAGTAATATATCTGAAATAAGAACTGCGTAAGGATAGTAATATATCTGAAATAAGAACTGCGTAAGGATAGTAATATATCTGAAATAAGAACTGCGTAAGGATAGTAATATATCTGAAATAAGAACTGCGTAAGGATAGTAATATATCTGAAATAAGAACTGCGTAAGGATAGTAATAATTATGAAATAAAACTGCGTAAATTAAATTAAAACTGCGCCAGGAAACCACATTTTATTATTAACGTAATAAATGTCCAACTTAAAATAATACTATTTAAGAAATAAAATTACAAAATGTCACATTTCCTGGAACAAATGTGGCTTACACTTACTGCCGAAAATTAAGCTCTCAAAATAATTACGGATGATTAGCATCAAACACCTCGAGTGAAATTGAAAGCAAAATGACGTATAATTAGCTGGGAAATGAGAAAAGGTACGCTGGCCCTACCATCGGCTCGTAGAAGGGGTTTTATTTTTTCCGAACGTTTATAAAAATATTGTTTTCCCCTTTACGCAGTTTCGAATTTTTCTCGAACCGGTTGTAGCGAAAACCACATGGCAAAGGCTGGCCCCTCGTATTCGGGGGCCCCTTCTATCCAATTGAACGATTTTTAACTCTTCCCCTCGTGGCAGCGGCATTAACATTATCCGCAACGCCGCTCTGGCATTTTGCAGCCAGAGAGAGGATGTTTCCCGGGAAAGGGTTGATAACCGCCAGTCCGAGGAGCTCCGAGAAGGGATTCGACTTCATCCTTCCACAACGCCGCGACATGGCGAAACTAATCACATTTTTCAAGCGAACTGATACTTAAGCGGAATACAAATATCAACTCGTTTGTCATAGCTTAAGCCATATTTATTTTAAATTCATATTGAAAACAATAAAATAATATCAATTTTTAATCGTATATATCAATTAATATGCTTATTATTCTTTATTCGTTTGAAAGTAGGCAGTTGATTATTTTACAAATATTACAGGAAAATTAATAATTATTTAAAGTTTATTTTAGTTTAATAATTAGTTAACGCGTAATAATATTATAAAACTTGTCCTTTTTCTTCTGTTGGCCATTTCTAGTTTAATATTAATTATCAGAGCGAACTAGTTTTTATCAACTTTCCTATATCACGTGATCTTTTCAAGTTTCGTAAATTTGTATACTGATACGATTATACAAGCTTTTATATTAAAAATTATTATTATTCAATATATATTAAAATTTAACAAACGGTAAAATAAAATACGTAATGTCAAAATGCTTATTAGAAAATGAATAGTTAGAATGGTCGGTAGGAAGCTAAAGTTTCTTTTCAACTCCAAACGGAAGTTACTCGTGACATATTTGGAAACGTGTACTTTCGTAGTTAGTATGTCCACTTAAACTAGATAGCGCGCCTCTATTCGAAGGGGAAAATGTCGGCATATTTCGGTATGAGTTTCATAAATGAGCGATTGGCGTGAACGGGAGGGGGGAGGGTTGGTTCCCAGCCCCAGCACCACAAACAAACAGGCCAGCGCGAAAAATAACCTCTCTCTCTCTTCACCGCCTCATTCGATTTGGCGCGTTTCGCACCGAAAAACGGTGGACCGGAAGCGAAGGAGAGTTATTTGTTGGCGAAAACTGTTTGCGTGGTGCTGATTAGGGCTCCACGTAACTGGAACATCTTGCATCACTGCCGGGGTCGGAGCCGAGTGAGGAAGGGATGCGTACGCTGTCGTCCGCTGCATGGGATCGAAGACAAAATCGGTTCCCAGACGCGGGCCCCCGAAAAACGCGTCTCCCTTGGTCAGAATCTCTGGTTCCCCCACACACACACACTCGCGCAACACACTTTTCCTCAAGATGTGTTGGCCTAAAAAGTGGTTACACCCTTATCTTAGGGCCGCCAGTACTATGTAGAGTAAGCCACGGGCTAACAAACAAATACCCTTATTTAAAGAAATCTCGACGCAACAGGGGTGGTACGCCTGTTTGACCCCTCCGCGAGCGATGGGTGCTTTCGCGCTCGAGGGTTGCTGGTTTCGAAATATAATCAGTCTCCTCACTCCGTTTCAGGGAAGACGGGACATTAGAAAACCATCACTTTGCCCGCGAAGATTACGAAAGTATTTTGGAATAGAAAAAAAATATTGATATTCGCCTCGAGCCGTTACAAAACAAAAATAAGCAGAAATATAGCAATAAATGGATTCGCTTATTACATTTTTCAATGAAGTCTGAATTATTTATGGATGTCTTAATGGACAGTTTATGACAGCCCTCTTGAAAAGTGGCCAGTTGATGGAAAAGAAAACGCATTCCGAGACATCCAGGGGAGTTATTAGACGGACATTTTTACCTGATATTTCTCATAAATTTAAATATGAAACGAATTACGTTTTCCAGAGATCACACCCTTTGACCTGTCTAGCTCGTGTCACTTAGTCGTGATAAAATTGTTTTTCTCGCGGAGGCGATTATGATCGAATTCTATTTGCCCGTCCCAGGTTGCTCTAGTGTATTTAAGTCGTAAATGGAATGCAAAAAGTATACCCGGGAGAAAAAGCCCTGAAATAGGGGTAGGTATATTTGTTCGAATTTCAATCGTCCGAACGGTGGAACAAATGTTCGAATTTCATTCGTCCGAACCGCCGAAATAACAAATGTTTCAATTGTTCGAATTGGACTACTTGTTTGTTTCATTCATCCGAATCGGTAGCATCACTTGTCCGAATTCTGTCGCTAAATTAGTATTTCTTATTGCTGTTTTTTTGTCCAGATTTGTTTTTGGCCGATATAGTAAGTGGGAATTGCGTTGAATGTTGTGGATATTTTAGATTAGGTTAGGTTCACGTTAATGTTACTATTTTCATATATTAAAAAAAACAACCAATTCCTAATGTTCGAAAAAACCGACAAACGATTATTCGAACAAATGAAATTCGCCAGTAAAGTTAACATAAATTGAACGTCTAAATCACCAACAAACGTTGTGATAAATTTTTCGGGCAAATGAAATTCGTTTTCGGACATACGATCCTGTTTTCCGGCATTCGGACAAATGATCATTCTGACATTTGTACCACCGTTCGGACGAATGAAATTGGAACAAATTTACCCAAATCCTGAAATATTGTAGTGAAATTATGGATTAAACTACATAATATTTTTGGTTTTAAGAATAGTTTATAAAAGTTCCCATTAATTTATTTCAAAGATATATTTGCGCAAAATATATATAATTTAGAATTAGACGATTACGTACACCGATTACGCAGATTATTCCTAAAGTACGATTACGCGCAGTACGCGTATTACACCAATATTACTCATTACTGGAAGCGTGTTCACCAATTACGCTATGTTATCGGAGTTCAAAACATTTTAGGCCAAAAACTAAACTAAATTAAAGATCCTTAAATATATCAACGATTCAGATTGGGACGTAAATATTAAAAAAAAATATTTTTAGAAACTGACCAGTAAGAGAATTCTTCCAATTGATTTGCTGGAAGACACTCGTAGAACCGAGTAGTTGGTGGAAGAAGTACGATGAAATGGATTTGATCATCGCTTAGTGATATTTCATGTTTTTGCTATGTTTCGGTTTTCCTGCCAAAGAGAAATAAATACAACAATTATTTCAAACAATTTAAAAATAATATATAAAGTTAAAAACGCAATTTCTACGTAATAAGATAACCCAATTTTCAAATGTTGACTCCTAGTTTACTAAAATTCTTTTTAGTGTTTCGTCCTAACACGATAACTATATAAAGCTTGATTAGTTTTAAAGGGTCGAAATTTGAAAATACATTTGCGTCGATAGACGCAAAATATTTAGTTTTGTTGCTTTTGACGACAAAAAAAAAAGACTTTGTATAAAACAATGTCTTTGAAATTTTATTTGACTAAAACCAAAATTTTCGCACCAACAGAATAGATATTTTCTTAAATATAATAATATAATATAATAATCTTTGAAATTTAATAAGGTTCTTCATCTATTGACTAAAATCAATATGGCGAAGTGGTTAGCACTCTCGCCTCGCAGCAAGAGGAACCTGGTTCGATACCAGCTTTGTGGCACTGGGTCAAAACTTGGAACCACTCCTTCCGCGTTGAGTTATCTACACGCTGGTTAGAGGGGTTTCCCCTTTCCATAAAAACTTGGTGAGGTTAAAGGTTATAGTGAGTGTAGGGAGCTTTTGGCTTGAAAGGCTTTCCACCACCCTCCTATACGCAATTTAACCGGACCACCGGTAAGTTGACTGAGGCCTGTGGGTATTAGCTTAGCTGATTATCACTTATTACTACATCCATAAAATAGATGACTTCGTAAAGATACTTAATTTATCTTCGGCTTTTGGCTAAGATAGAAGTATCTTTACCATACATTATCACTCGTCACAATAGAATTTTCGAAGATTCAACTTACAAGGAGAGTACCCGAGGTGTTTATTGCCGATTTTGTTCAAAGTCAGGCGTAATGTAGACCTATATGAGATAGGAAATTTCCCAAAAGGAGACACTACCCATTCGATTTGCCATGGCAACCGAAAATGTTTTTGACCACTTCAAACAAAAAATCTCCATTTAAAAAAGCACGGGATTTTCTCGTTTTCACGAAAATTTTTCAAAAATTTGAAAATCACGAAATGGGTAATTTTAACACATTTAGGTCATTTTTATCAAGTTTGGGTAAATTGGAAATTTTTGGGGTAAAATTGTAAGAACTTTTGAGTAAAATAAGGAAAAAATCTTATTTTGTTGTAAGTGGTCTAAAACATTTTCGGTTGTCATGGCAAATCGAATGGGTAGTTCAACGTCTCCTTTTGGGAAATTTCATATCTCATACAGGTCTACATTAATCCCGACTTTGAACAAAATCAGCAATAAACCTCTCAGGTACTCTCATTGTTTCCCTTTAATATCTATTTAAATCGTTCCCAAAATGAAACGACTGGTTTATCATTAATAAAAATGCGAAATAATAAGCAATAACTCAATAAGAAAACAAATGAAAGAAGCGGCTAGTTCGTGATGCGTGGAACTACATTCAAGGGCGGAAGCGATAGGATGAGGAGAATCTGGGTGGCAGAAAAAAGCACCGATAAGTCTTTAGGATGCAATTACAATTTTGTTATACAGTTTATATTTCCAAGAAGTCGGTATTCTTGATAGCCCCCTCTTACTATCAATGGAGAGCGTGTATTTTTTTGGGGGCGAATTTTCTCTTCCCAGTCCTGGCCATTGTGTACGTACACGCTGCCAGCGTGGGGGGGAGGAGGGGGCACGAAATTGTTTTA
Organism: Leiobunum rupestre; assembly: GCF_980474605.1. NCBI lineage: Eukaryota > Metazoa > Arthropoda > Arachnida > Opiliones > Sclerosomatidae > Leiobunum > Leiobunum rupestre. The sequence goes on from NC_143387.1 coordinate 38,366,143, forward strand.
GGCGGCACTAATTTACTCCTGGCAGTAATAGGGCAGATGCGAGAGTAAAAAACATCTGTTGTTTACATAAAAAAGGAGCCATTTAGGGAAAACAATGCCGTGCTCACGAAATTACCAAAGGCAGCAAAAAATAAAATCCAAAATGGACGAGTCACACAACGGGTAGTAGCCATTGCGCGACGACTCCATTTTGCACTGACAACAAAAATAAAATGAGATTGACGGAATACACTATTTCACGAACTGTTTCAATTTGAGGTTTTAGCAATCAAGAAACGTCTTGTCTTGTTTTATCGGAAACTTTATAATTTACGACAATGCACTAAAGCATAGGCACCCTATACCTTCGTGATCATAACTAGGGATGGCTAATCTGTCTACTAAATTATATATATTGATTAAAAGTTGTTAAATGTTATTTTGTTAATACCTTCAATTAATCTTTTCAGTTTACATAGAGCCCTTTAACGGCTAGCACGAGAAGCTCTTAGACTGCTGAAGTTAATTATCTGCTAAGCAGACACTGCTGGAGTTTATTATCCACTAAGCAGATGAAAGTCCAACAGTTTATTATCCGCTAAGCAGACGAAAGTCCAACAGTTTATTATCCGCTAAGCAGACGAAAGTCCAACAGTTTATTATCCGCTAAGCAGACGAAAGTCCAACAGTTTATTATCCGCTAAGCAGACGAAAGTCCAACAGTTTATTATCCGCTAAGCAGACGAAAGTCCGACAGTTTATTATCCGCTAAGCAGAAGAAAGTCCAACAGTTCATTATCTGCTAAGCAGACGAAAGTCCAACAGTTTTTGAACTGTACACAATTAACCTTTTCAGTTTCCATAATCAAAATTATAAAAAAATGGATTTCAAAAGGTAAATGCATATTTTGAAACTAACAAATATTTTAAATTATAGCTTGAACATATAATACGGGCTGTTTTAAAAGGGAGAGACAAACTATTGTCCCCGCAATAGAACAATGCACGCAGCTGTCCCCTTTGATTTCACTCCGAGGTTTGAATTAATGAAGGAAACTTTGTGGACTTCGCCGACAGACAGTCTCCAGCATCTCGCGGCGTGTAACCCTTTCAGCATTTAAATCCGGGAAGAATACTTTATAACCGCTTATATCATTTTTCTCGGAACGGTGATAATATCCATTTCTTCATTAATCGTATCTTTTGGCCTAACCAATTATCCGCGTCAAATCGGCTGGAGTGGTTGAAATCTGACTCAACCAAATATTCTCTCGAGACATCACCCACCAAAGCCAGCTAATAACCAGCAGGCGCCGAGTAATTGTTAGGCAGAGACGGTCACGGTAAAAAAACCCTCGATTCGAGCGAAAAACAAGAAGATTTACCGGCGTAGTCAAATTATATTTATATCCGCGGCACGGCGCAACACACGCAGCCGTTCTAAAAATGTAAGCAAATAAAGAAAGGATTGGCCAGTGGCAGACCGACGGGGAATGTTTTTCCGGGAAAACAGATTTTTGCGTCCGTAACTCGCATCTGCTTACGTCGCTCTCTCTCCAAAAAATAACAGGACGTTAAAAATGGGAAGGGAATTCGTGAAAGAGTTGCGTCAAGCGATACACGAACCACGCAACCGCAATAAGAGAGACCGCGACAAAAACTGGACATCCACGGTACAAGAGGTATAAGCGATTTTTACACCGTTGTAACCCATTGTTAGAGTTACGAAAGGAAACACTCCTTTTTTAAGGGTTGCCAAAAGGGTCTCCCTTTTGGCGTCTGCCTGGATCTATTACGAGGGTTCCGCAAAAATAACCCCATTGGCTCCACGTGCCGTTTCGCGGTTTTTCCACTTTCCGCGCGCTATATGAGGACGGAGCGGTTTTTGGGGATGAAAGGAGAGTCGCGCGCCGCTGTCGGACGAGGAGACCCTGACTCCGACCCCGGCTCCACGCGACACTCCATTCAAAAGAAGACACTGTTTCAGTATCCGGAAGCATTTTCCGGATGTCTCGATTGATATACAGGGTGTTTCTAAAGATTATGCAAAAATTTGAAGGAGTTGTAGGGGGTGTGTTGAGAAGTATGCCTGTTTTTCCCTCATTATCCTACGATGAGTTAAAAGAGCACCAGAGAACTTCAAAGTGTGGCCTACTAGCCCCTGGAAGTAGGCTCCCAGAGAGCGCAAAACCAAGCAGCAGGGACTTTATATACTTTTTAAGTTTACTTTTTACGCTGGTTACCTCGATTTGTTTACCGAGTCCGGTTTTTACCTATCACACGCGTTTCCCTGTTGCTTGGTTTTACGCTTGTTGCAGCTGACTTCCAGCAACTAGTTGGCCACACTTTGAAGCTCTCTGGCGCTCTTTTAACTCATCGTAGGAAAATGGGGAAAAAACAGGCATACTTCTCAACTCACCCCCTACAACTCCTTAAAATTTTTGCATAACCTTTTGAAACACCCTGTATACGTAACGGGGTATTTTTTATTTTATGGTTGTTTTGTCAACGGAGGAAAAATTTATATTTGCGTATATTTTTAAATACAAGTTGAAAAATAGAAATATTTTAGTTTTTAATTAACATTTCCGTTAACAATGCGGTAATTTTTTGGATTTTATTTCCCGATTTTTGGGACAGAAAAATTGAGTTTTGGATTGAAAACTCAAGATTTCTGTAAATGACATTCTGTAAAAATGTTGAAATGAGCTTAAATCTGTTCAAAATGTCGACGTCGAAATCGACATGGTATCGAAATATTGTTCGATTGTTTACCCCTGAGCTAGTAACGCCGAGAGCGAAAATTTATTAACTTGGAACTTAATTTCCGAGTACATCCGTTTCCAATTGATAGTTTTCGTGTGCCGTCACTTTCGCAAATACTAATTTTTAAAAACATTTATTTCGACAAGGTGTCATTGAGGAAATACATTCAATATAAAACTTCAATGAAAACGTAATTTCCTAGTGGGGTGCAATACAGAATTTGTATTACATTTTAAATCTCTCTAACAAATATATTATCTGAAATAGCTCGTATACTTGTTGGGGAAGATGGAATCAATGAAGATATTTTCGCGTTTCGGCCGTGCAGATAAAATTTCGCGTAAAAAAGCGAAGACAACGTTATTACCGCAGCGGTTGGGCTGGCCAAGATTGCGCGTGACTTCGACAAAAGATTTCTGGGCGAAATTGAGGGGAACCGCGCTGCTAACAATAAATGTAGTTCACTTATTTCGCGCCTTCGCGTCGAAAGTGAAAAATTTCAATAAAAAGAAAATGATCGATCAACGTCGGATTTTTTTTTAAATGGGCCCCCACCCGGGCCCCCTCCCCAAAATTTAAACGCGACAATTATATTACGCTGGGATTTAAATTCCCCCGCGTAAGCGCGCTGACAATCCATAGACTTCTTTACAGTAACGCCCAGAAACCCATACGCGGTTAATAGGGGCTTTCCTCCCGATTAACGCGTAAATCGAGAGCCCTGGCGGCCAAACTTCGTCGTGTTTGGCCGCCATTGCGGCATTCTTTCGCCGTCGAAGCCATTTTCAAATTGGGCTTTCTCCTTTACCTTTTCATACTTGTATCATTCGTCTATTAATTATTATTTAAATACTATAAAACGTAAAATGGTAATTAAAATTCCGGAGTATATTAAAAATGAAGTTAACAAGAAATATTAAAATTTCTGCAATTTAAGGACATAAAAATAAAAAAAATTGTAATACTATTTTTCGCCTACTAGGTGCTGGACAATTTACGTACAAAGCAGTCAAAATTTAAAATGTTTTTAAATGGAAACTTGAGTATTCAAGTTCGTCGTTTCGAAACGTGAGCAAAAGTTTAAAATAAATTTTCTAATTATACTCGAAATCAATAATACCTGAGACAACTAAGTCCTTATAGTAAAATCTTTTAAAACCGGGTTGCCATGATTTTTTAATGTAGAAGCGAATGATGCTATAGTTGAGGTACCACGTCAAATTTAATTTTAAGTCGGAAAATATTTTTATGAATATACTAATTTTTTTACTAGCCCTTTCAAGCTCTTACTGCATATTAGTGGCAGACATTAAATTTTACCTAACTTTAATTTAATTATATTTCACATAGAACATTTTAGTTAGCGCAGTATAATTCAGGGGAAAGTAAAAAAATCCCCGCCTTTGGTAGTTGTCGAAGGTAACAGTGACTTGGAATAGAAGTGATAATAATGAAACAATAAATTTCATCCACAAAATTAAATAAAAAAGGTAAATTTTATCTCTTATGTTTTTTAGAAAATAATAAATTAAATAATAAATTGATTAGTACCTAGTTTTGGCCAGCAACATGTCGGAAACTCATTAATTATTAATAGTTGTATATTCCGAAATGACCAGGAATGGGAAAGATAAAAAAGCAACGCGACCCCTGGTGGGAAAAATGGGAAACGCCGACCTGAAGTCGATGGCGACTCGAGCAACGATAATTTAACCAATTGAAAAATATATAAAGTCGGGATACTAACGGGCCGCGGAAAGAAATCTCAAAGAAAGGTTTGACAAAGAGCGCGACATTTTTCTCTCGCTCCGTTAAAAAGGAAGACAGTCCATTAAATATTTTTCACCTTTGAACTTATTGAGGAAGTTCTATAAAGGCGCCATCCAGCGGCAGAAATTTAACAAGAGCTTATAAGTTATTAATCTACAAGCATTCAATCCGGATGTACAATACGGTGCCAGGAAAAGCTGACGAAATCGCGGAATCAATTCTCTGACCAATGATTGAATCAAGTCAACTTTAAAGAGATTTTTTTTTGCGGGTTTCGATATAAAGAGGGGGGGGGGGCGATCCCAGACGTTACTCAATGCACGTTTTTTGGGGACTAAAAAGCAAATTTATTCGTATAGGAAGGACGTTTATGGTGGCGAGGAGGTTTCCCTGTAACCAGGCGCACTCTACCTGGTTCTACGTGACAGGGGCTATGCCCCCCCCCCCCCGATGGAACCCATTAACCCAGGTATCCCATATGTCGAGTTCGTTTTTTCCATATTTAAAAAGAAAAATATATATATTATCTAGACGCACGTCCCTGCTGTAGGGACAAAAGAAGTAAGCTGATTGGGTTGCCGTCACAATACCACCTATATACTGACAATAGATTTTGAAAGAGATGTTCAATGTATCTTTTAGTATTTAAATAAGTAAATGAAATGAGATCGGTTTCTCAGCGGGTATACCCCGACTAGAAATGTGCCAATCTTCCATTGGAACACGTTATATCCCATATTATAGTGATATTTCATCTTTTCAAGAATGAGATAATATTACACTTTGTAATTCATATTATGGGAATATTACATTTTGTAATTCATATTATGGGAATATTACATTTTGAAATTCGTATTATGAGAATATTACATTTTGTAATTCGTATTATGAGAATATTACACTTTGTAATTCATATTATGGGAATATTACTTTTTTTAATTCGTATTATGAGAATATTACATTTTGTAATTCGTATTATGCGAATATTACATTTTGTAATTGGTATTATGGGAATATTACATTTTGTAATTCGTATTATGGGAATATTACATTTTGTAATTCGTATTATGGTAATATTACACTTTGTAATTCGTATTATGAGATTATTACATTTTGTAATTCGTATTATGGTAATATTACACTTTGTAATTCGTATTATGAGATTATTACACTTTGTAATTCGTATTATGAGATTATTACACTTTGTAATTCGTATTATGGGAATATTACATTTTGTAATTCGTATTATGGGAATATTACACAATGTTAATAGTCATTAGTATTACGCAAATATAGAAGTTTATTTTAACCAAGGAATACTTCGTACCAGAGTGACTGAGAAAAATCACATCACCTCAAGCAGGAATCGAGCCTACGACCTTTGAGTTACAGTCCCAAGCGATTTTAGGCTTAATTCGTATTTATCCGTACTATGGTTAGCGGAATTTGAACTCTGACTCGTTTTGGATGACCAATAGAAAAATTCAAACCACAAAGAAGGTTAAACTTCCGGGTTACAGAGTTTCCAGTCGTTTTACTTTCATGAAGAAAGGATGAAGTAAGAAAAAGTGCATGAACAAGGCTACAAGTGTCATACTTAGAGGTATTATGTTACTTAAGGTATTAAACAAATGTAACACTGTGTAATTCGTGTTATGCTAATATAGCACGATAATATTCGTATTGAGCAAATACTGGACGGTGTTATTAGTATTATACAAATATTGCAGAGTGTTATTCGTATTATAAGTACATATTAATCATAAGTATGACATTTAGCAAAGAATTATCGAGCTATTGGACAATAATATACAAATCAGTTCGTTTGCTTGCGTTGCTAGTCCGATTCGAAGCTGGGCGAGAGTGTCAGTGTCGAAAAAAGGTTCGTTAAGAAAGTTAAACGATAGGAAATATCATACCTATTATCTTATTATACCAATAAAATATAATGCAAATATCAGCTATTACACAATTATTCCATGGTATTTTTCAGTATATTAATTTCAATGTTACAACGAATTTTATCATTCAAATATACTATCATACGTCGTATTTTTTGTAGACACGTTTTAGATTATTTGGCATTACAAAGATAGTTGTACCAATCAATATTGAGACACTTCCAAATCTGAGAAACTGCTATTATCATCGAGCCAGAGAAAGTCTCTTATAAAATTATGTTTTTGAATCGAAAATAATTACAACTTCCATAAAAGATTGTTGAGGTTAACGGTAATAGTTAGTGTAGGGAGCTGTTGGCTCGCGTGGCGTGAAGGGCTTTCCAACCCCCTCCTACGAGTTGTAACCCGGCCACCCGAATTAATGTCTTTAAAAGTCGCTTGATGACTTAGGCCTTATTAAAAAAAATTGTTAGGTATAATTATTTGAAGTACAATTTTTGAAATACGGAATTGACAAAATGATTTCCAACGGGACACGCAAATCAAGCAGGGTCACTTTTAAGAAATACCCATTTTGAATCAGCGACAACGGTTTGTATTAGGTAAACTGTTCCGTCATAGGATGCAAAAATATACAAAGTTACCGTTACACACGTATTGGTACTCTCATACGCAAATATCTGGGAAATAAGCGAGAGAGAGAGAGAGAGAGAGATTGTCGGTTGAGTCGGACAAAAAAGGCCAAAGGGGGCAATACACCGATGCAGCCAAAAAGCAATTTAATAGCACGCTGCCTCATGAAATATATATTCGCTCCAGTTTTTTTCAGGGTCCAGAATAGGAAGCATAAATAATAGACACGGGGGGGGGGTCAAAGAGCAGCGAGGGGGGGGGGACGGCGATCAGGTATTCGGTTATTTTTTATCCCGCGTGTATGTCCCTTTTTCCGGAAATCATTAAGAGAGGCCTATAACCCTATTAAGTCGAGTTAAAGGCCAAGGCGAAGGTTACTTCTTTCCGCGTCGGCCGCCTTCGGTTTGGGGTCACGCCAATTCGACATTGTGCACCCCCTCTGCCGAGAAGAAGAAGGAAAAAAAGACCCTACCAAGAGAGAATTGCAGTTACGTAACGCCTGCAAACCTTCGCTTTGGCCATATCCTGATACCATTTCTATAACAAACACCTTTATCCCGCGGAAGAACGTTTACGAGTGTGGGGCACGCATTGTGGCCCTAGAATATGAAGAAGGGGAGGACATTCGCGGCTCCCCGAACGCTGACAAGAACGGTTGACCGCTCGACGCCAAGTATAAGATATTCAATATCAAGGACACGCTGATATAAGCCACTCCTAACGGTCGAATATCAACGATTATATCTTCTAAGTGCTGTACGAATTAGCTACTGTGATTTTTTCCGAGGGTAACGCTATCTTAATCACGAAATATAATGCTTTGTTAATTATAAAAACATTTTTCAATCGGGTCTTAATTATAAAAAAATTAAGTCAATAAATGTCTGTTCTCCGTTCTTAAAATATCTTATCGTTTGTCTGAATTTCAAAAAATGAACCAAATCGAAAAGTTACCTTTGGCACCTATGTGTTATATAACATAAAACTAATTAATTTTTACAATTAAAATTTATAAAATAATATCATTTGGTTAATTTTTTAAATAGCAATATATGCTAAACCAAAATAAACAATCGAAAGGTGTTCTCAAGTTGGTAATTTTACTTAAAAATCACGAGAAAAAAGATGAAATGGAATTCAACATGAGACATGGGCCCCAAAAACTAAATAACCAAAAAGATTAAGGGTTGAAAAGGAGCGAGTGAGCTCGAAAAGCTTCCCCAATATTATTTTTTAATAAAAGTTTATTTTAAACCACGAAGTATCTGTCTCTATAGTATATTACTTACTATTTACAGTGGCGGCGCTAGGGGGTAGGCCAGGTAGGCCACTGCCTACCTTAAAATTTTGAGGGGCCCCAAAATCACCTTATAAGGGGCCCCAAATTGATCTAGAAAGGGTCTCAAAATTGTCCCAAGAGATAAAATAATTTATAAATAACAATGAAACAATTGTCGATAATGTATTTAGAAATTTTTCGGGTATCTTCTAGTAAATAAACCCAGTTATGTTATATTTGGACTCGTTTTACTGTTGTTAGAACTTTTTTGTTCGTCATGTACATCGCTACTTTATTTTATTGAAGCATTTCGTTGAGAAAAGGGGGGTACCGGGTCAGGGGCCCATTTATTTGGTTTGACTACCCTCGCGAAAATTCCTGGCGCCGCCACTGACTATTTACTAGCAAAAAGATTAAGATTGCATTAGACCCTACCCAGTAGAATATGTTTAATTGTATGGTCCCAAATGAACACGTTGTAACCTGACTGAGTATTATTTAGAAAGCGGATAATTTCGCAGGCAAAAAAGGATAGATGTAAAAGTCCCTAAAGTTTCAATCAGGTCGTGTGTAATTTCTTGCGCATTTTTTGGGGGCCCCAAAACGTTTAGTCAGGTGCAGGTTTCGTCCATCTACTCGCAACGTAGATGCGGGAAACGCTCTTCCAAACACGAATATCATCCGATTCTTTCACCTAGCCCTCTTGGTGCAGGATAAACCATATGTTTGTAAAGGTAGATTACCCTTAACTGATTTAAATGCGCGGGTCTCCTACCATGGCCTCATGTTGCCGTAACGCTATATCCACGGAAAAAAATATTTTTTCCAAAATATTATACAACGCGCCCTATCAAACTAACGCTTACAATCCTTTTGTTGCGAAATTTACCTACTAGTGACTTATCTAATCTTATTTCTAAACCTACATTTTTTTACACAAAATATGTAGTTCGTTAATACGATATCAGAATAATTAAAATGTAAATAAATAATTAAAATAATAATTAATGAAAAACAGTGAAAACTTTCGAAGATATTATTTAAAGCAAGTTGAACGAGTTTGAAAATTATGTTAAATTGGCTATAATTACTTAACTTCCTTTTATGACGAAAATGAAATCAATGTTTTTCATTTTTAAATATATATAATATTGTTACATTCAACTCCGATGTATACATTTAATCATATCGATAAAAAAGTATATTTTTATATTCTTTCATTAATAAAAATAAATATTTCATATGGGATTTTGCGATAATTTATTAGCTAACTTTCGTCTGGGATGGAACGTTCGTATTGCTCGTTTCGACCGTAAGTATCCCATGCCTAAAGATTGGCAGATGCAAGGGTTTGCCCTCAAATACGGAAGGTCTACCAGAAAAAGTTAACCTTTATAGTGAAAAGGTCGTAAAAAGTGACTCTTCCTGGACAAACAAGGGCATACCAGCAGATCGGTTCCCATTTCTCGACTGCAGTGCCATTTTCGAAAGAAAATCCAAGAAGTTTTTTTAAAGAAATCCCATTGTGTTTTTTCTTCTACGAAAACGTTCCAAACTTAACTCTAACTAGTAACAAGCGGTTGAACGTTGAAGCTACCGTTTCCTATAAATGTAGATTTCAGGGACCATTGCCAAAATTCGTTTACACAAAACTAAAAACGATTTTCGAATTCTATAGTTCCCATTACGCAATAAAAAGCCTTTTTACGATAAATTACTCTAAAGAGAATCAAGTTCTAAAGTTAAAAACGGCAATATCTAAAGTTAAAAACTGCAAGTTCTAAAGTTAAAAACTGCAAGTTCTAAAGTTAAAAACTGCAAGTTCTAAAGTTGCTATAAGTCGCAAGATGACTTGGCCCTCGAATTTGTACAAAAATGTCTAAAGATAATAAAATAATTTGAATTGGATTGAATTGAAGTTAAAAACTGCAAGTTCTAAAGTTAAAAACTGCAAGTTCTAAAGTTAAAAACTGCAAGTTCTAAAGTTAAAAACTGCAAGTTCTAAAGTTAAAAACTGCAAGTTCTAAAGTTAAAAACTGCGCCTGAGAATACTCGTTGAAAAACTGTATTTTTTCCTAAAATTCATATTTGGAAAAGTTAGTAATGCCGAAAGAGTGGTGATTAGATTAAATATTCATATATTTAAACGAGGGTTATAAATAGTACACTTTTGCGCTATATTTAAGAAATAGATACATTTTTATAGACACGCATTATCATCACAATAACCGGGACTATAAAAGCTCTTGAAGAAGCTCAAGACGCTCAATTGTACATTTACATATCCATAACCGCTTTAACATATCAAGCGTAAGAGATACAAACAATAGGAAATGGTGATGAATGAAATAACTGAATTGTATTCTACATTTTCTCTTATAATAGAGAAAAATGAAGCCCATACAGTAAAACCTCTTGGTAGAACTCTTAGTTTCTCAAGATTTTATTACCGACGTGAAATTTTACCCAAATAAATTTCATTGATTCGCAGAAATCTTGACGTAATGAAATAAAAAATTAACGGTACACTTTTGAACTCTCTTAACTGGTCTAATTAAAAATTTGTCAGTATTCCCTTTCGAAGTGCTCCAAAAAGGAGCCAAATATTGAATTAGTAAGCCGATTTAACTGTCAATAAATAAATAAGTACCTTCTAAGCATTCACCATACGGAACTACGATATTTTCTGGAGTGTTGGTCCCTGCGCAGCAAATGGGTTAGTTGAAGGCACAATACTCGGACGTTTTTTTAGGAAAGCTTACTTTTTGCAGAGGTTTTTCTTATAAATTGATCAACTAGTTTTTTTTTCTCAAAGCAGCCCGCGGGTTTTCGGATTGCGAGTAAGCGTCAATGAAAGTGGCGGGTGACTTGACCCTTTTCGGGGAACATCTTCGGCTCTCAAGTTCGGGGACCCACCCGAGTTCCTCCGTTAAAAAAGAAACTCTTTTCATTTGTCAGTCTTGATTTATCGCGGGCTCGCTACCTTAATTTCCCTTCAACTATAAGCTTTTTAAGTTGAACCCTTCCTCATTGTTACGGCTATTTTTAAACGACTTTCGTTTGCCACTGCTGGGAGCTAAGGAATAATGCAAGTTACGAGTTTCGCTAGAAATTGGATTAAGATGGCGGACATTTTCCGAAGGGTGTTAGGGAATGGGGGATAAAAATTCGATTATTTCTATATTTTTATAAATATTGTTAATTTTCAGTTATATTTAAAATTAATAATTTAAAAATTAACCTGATGTATAATTTATATTATTACCCCAATTATGTAAATGGAAAATATAAAACTATCAGACTAGACCGAAAATGTTATACCCCTTGTGTGTAGCTTTCCCGCGATATATTTTAATTCAGTCAAGAAGTTGATTTCCAGGGTGAATAAAAAATATATAATTTATTTTCTACGAAGATTTTCCAAGTTTTAAAACTTCTTGTTCTTTCATCATATTAAATGGTTAAAAAGGTTGAAAATTATATATAATAACAATATTATTATTATTAGAATTATTACCTTACTGATATTATATTTAATATTACGAATTATGTTAAAAAAATTAAAATTAAAACCCTATGCATATTTAACGTAATTATAACTAGTGTTTTCGGTTTATTCACTTATTAATATTATTTTTAAATATTATTACGAAATTAGGTAAATGAGAATTCATAACATTCAAAAAGCTTATAATTATTTCAATATAATCACAAATATTTTCCGGTTTAATAGCGAGATTAAGTGTATACGATAAAACGTGTAGGGAAAACATACGTTTAGTCTGTGTCTACCTTACCCCTCCACGTTCCCCCTAGTCGTTTTCCAGGGCGTGTTTAACTTATCTATTTAAGTATGGCATCGTCAACAAGGAAAAAGTAAAATCACGTGTACATAAAACCAAATTATGCCTATGGTTTAAAGCGTTATTTTATCTAGAATTCGTACAAACGAATTAATAATATTACAGCCGTAATTAAATTAAGGTTAAACAACAGATGGATGGGAAGATTAAAAAAAAAGATTTACCTTTAAAGAAGACGAAGAAAGTACGTCAATTTTTGTTATTAATAATAATAAAATGTTTTTGTACTGGTGAAAACGTGTTCACTATAACGCGACCGAGTATGTGTGTGTGAGAGAGAGAGAGAGAGAGAAAACAAAGTCAAGTTCAATCTTTAGACGAAGCCGTGGGTGTTTCGTGTGAATTTTGCAGGCCTCGGCCTTCGTCGTCTGCTACAGGCAGCCGTCGTCGGCTCGTTCCTCCCACGCCACACCTTTGGCGATTGTCGTCGGCTGTCGCCGCCCAACCGCTTCCGAAATATCGGCGCGACTAAATAAAAAACAACCAAACGCGTGCAAAAAAACGTGGCAGAGTGGCTCGAAGGAGAACCGCGCGCGCGCTCTGCTTTGAGGCCCCACTTTTTTCGCGTGTTGTTGGCTCCGCTGCCTACGGGAACTAGTTACGCGAAAACGCTGTAAATGTCTGAAAAATGCACCGGCGAAAAATCGTCTACTAAGCGAAAAAAACAACAACCACGCGGGCAAAAAACGTTGTTGACTGTCAGGGTCGTCCGATATGCCTCTTCCGAGTCGCGTCCAGTTCGGAGATTGTCGCTAAATTAAAACGATATTTATTTAAGAACTTGTCATCAACTTACTGATAAATGTTTCTTCGACGTACATGATCGCGCCTGAATTACGGGCGACGCGCGCGCCTAGCAGTGGCTCTATTGTCAACTAAAAACTCTCGTAACCTGCTGGCTTCTTTTTGAGAACGTCGTACGCGAGCCTTCAGTGGTTTTTTACGAGTAGATCCGAGCGCCGCCTGCGAGATCAATTTTTTCCTTTTCTCCCCCCCCCGACCCTTTCCTCGCCATTCTAGCCTCTTCCCGCCCCCCTCTACTCACCGTATATCGGCGACGTCACGCACACGTGACCCGGCGAAGGGGCCTTTTGGGGAGCGTTATTGGAAGAACTCAACCCACGTGGTCGGACGTGCCGAGGGAGAGGCATTTTTAGATGCTCAAATGGTTTCGCGTGTTCGTCGCAAATTCGAGCACGCTATTTTTATCTACGTTAATTTTTAGGTTTTTTATTAGCCGCCAGACGTCGTTAGATATAGACTATAGTCAAAAGACTACGAACTTAAATAATTATCTTATGGTATTCAAATGTAATATTGGGCATAAACCACTTATTCGCAGTATCCAGATTTATTTCGTACATTGGTGGTCCTAGAGTTAGTAAGCCATCAGGGGGCAGTGGCGCTCTCGGTCGGGGGGCATGTACCCGGCCCCCATCCATAACGCACAGAATTGCATTGATTTTCTTATACTTATGGTTTAACGCGATTTACCAGGCTACGCCCACTATCAAAAATCTCCAAGTTTTTTGGCTGGCACCATCTGGTGGCCAAATACAATACAATATAATTTTAAATCCGAACTACGTAACTGGAATGGCAGCCCAAATGATTTTTATCAGAGAGTTTTACAATCCCCCATTTAATTAATTTTCGGGTACACTACTGATAGAGGGTAGTGACGTAGATAAGGGGTATTTGTCTACACCACTGTACTAAATTTTAACCCCGCCCTTGACCCCTCTGAAATTTTAGATAGGAAATGGAACCATGATCAAACTAAATTTTGAAAAATTTAGGCCTCGGTCAAATGATTTAGATGGAAGGATATCCTGTTTTCTGTTGTTACTGTTGTTTGCTTATAACTAGGGGGCGTTCGCAAATTACGTAAAGTAATAATTCTACACTACCCTATTCCATCCCCCCCTATAATGATGAGCCCTCTCCTTAAACGTTAGTTTCTGCATTATTTGCATAATGATGAGCCCTCTCCTTAAAAGTTAGTTTCTGCATTATTTGCATAATGATGAGCCCTCTCCTTAAAAGTTAGTTTCTGGATTATTTGCATAACGATGAGCCCTCTCCTTAAAAGTTAGTTTCTGCATTATTTGCATAACGATGAGCCCTCTCCTTAAAAGTTAGTTTCTGCATTATTTGCATAACGATGAGCCCTCTCCTTAAAAGTTAGTTTCTGCATTATTTGCATAACGATGAGCCCTCTCCTTAAAAGTTAGTTTCTGCATTATTTGCATAACGATGAGCCCTCTCCTTAAAAGTTAGTTTTTGCATTATTTGCATAACGATGAGCCCTCTCCTTAAAAGTTAGTTTCTGCATTATTTGCATAACGATGAGCCCTCTCCTTAAAAGTTAGTTTCTGCATTATTTGCATAACGATGAGCCCTCTCCTTAAAAGTTAGTTTCTGCATTATTTGCATAACGATGAGCCCTCTCCTTAAAAGTTAGTTTCTGCATTATTTGCATAACGATGAGCCCGCTCCTTAAAAGTTAGTTTCTGCATTATTTGCATAATTATGAGCCATCTCCTTAAAAGTTAGTTTCTGAATTATTTGCATCATGGGTCTATGATCCACTTCCAAAACACACGAGTTCTATTAATGGTTCGGCTTTGACGTCATCGCTACGTAGCATCGTTGTAACTGTAGGCTCCCTATTGATTATTTAATAAGTAATAACGTATAAATAAGCACATATATGTGTGAAACGATAAATTGAGTTTCCCTAGTACTTAATGACAAATAACAAAATCATGATGGGACATTCGTCAAAATTCAGTACACTCTACAGAACTATGGTTTTAGAAATGTTGAAATCATCTCGAAGTTAGTTCCAAAATCTAGAAGCTAGTTTCAAAATCTTGAAGTCGGTTCCTAAATCTCGAAGCTAGTTCCAAAATCTCAAAGTTAGTTCCAAAATCTCGAAGCTAGTTCCAAAATCTCGAAGGGTGTTCCAAAATCTCGAAGTCTGTTCCAAAATCTTGTAGACAGTTCCAAAATCCCGAAGTCGGTTCCAAAATCTTGAAGACGGTTCCAAAATCTTGTAGACAGTTCCAAAATCCCGAAGTCGGTTCCAAAATCTTGAAGACGGTTCCAAAATCGTCAGTAGAAGTAACCTTAAATCAACACGACTCCGGAAATCAGTTTCTAAAATGACGAAATTAGCATAAAACCCGGAAATCAACACGAAAGTCGTATTGTAAAATTACAAAATCAGTTTCTTAATTTCGCAATCTCTTTGAGATTAAAAATATAGAACGCAAATTATGCTAGTGTCCAATCTATCGCGGGAATATCCTATGAATACGCAGATCATAATTACGTTCTTAGTTGGTTATATTCGAAAGGTGGTAAGTAACATAATAACGTTAAGCATAGCACTTCCTATTGTTTTAATACTAATTTACATACCAAACCCTTTTTCGACACTGACAAGAGCTCTTGGCTTGGACTAGCAATCGAACTGAGTAGTACATTATCGTCCTTATATTTCACTTTGGATATATTTAGATTCTAAGGGCCTTGATTGTGTAATAAGTTACTTATTCTATTACCGATAAAGTTCCACAAAACAACCAAAAATTAAGATGGCGGAAATTTCGAAGTACAGATCACAACCTCATGGGATGTATCGGATGATTAATCATAATTCAAAATTAGCGTAATCTCTTCCCCCCCCCCCAATGGAATATTGTGTTTTTTTTTTGACAATCAATTGATGGAAACCATAATGATTAAATTATAGCTATAATATTAAATATTAAAATATTTGCACGTTTTTTATTCCCGATAAAGTAATCAGATTAAAACACTAATCAAGACATTTGCAAATAAAGTGATTTTTTGTGTTAATAATCAGCTAGGCTAATACCCTAGGCACCATCTTAGGCCTAAGTCATCAAGCGACTTTTAAAGCCATTAATTCAGGTGGCCGGGTTGTAGTGTGACTTTTTCCATGATTTTTATGGTTTTTGGAGTATAAAATGAATTGTTAGAATTGTACGCAAACATTTAAAAAATTCAAGATATTTTAAAAATATTAAATTATTGCGAGATTTTTTTCAGATTTTTATGTGGATTTGTGGTTTGTTGGAGTGTTTTGTGGATTTGTGTGTTTTGGAACATTTGTGGATTTGTGGTTTTTGTAGAATTTTTTGAATTTTTGTAATGTTTTGTGGATTTTTTGTTTTGGTAGTATTTTGTGGATTTTCAAAAAAAAACTGGATCGAAAAATATATTTAAAAAAACTGAAAATATATTTTATAAAATTAAATATTACAAAAAACAGCATTGAACAAAATATTTTAATGGGAAAAACTCAGCAACAAGCATTTAGTAATTTTTAATCATGATTTAATCTTGATACAGAAAAAACTAAGTATTCGTCGCTGTAAACTTCGAGAAATCGTCCTTAAAAAATATCTAGAACTGAATAAAACCATTTTCTAGAATTTTTCGAACTAGATTCCTTAGAGCCTTACAACGGAGCTATTTAGAACTGGATGCTTAGCTTAACTCATTGCCTTCATTGAATGTTTTCGGTACTTGAAAGAATTACATTTAGCAGGGCAAGTCTAGCTTGAGACCTTCCCTGCTGAGAACAAAACAGAACAAAACCGAACAGAACAAAATAAGCAAAAACAATGCCATATAAGAAGGTGAAAGGAGTTTGGACGTTTTGGAACCGGAAATATATTACCGAATACCATTAATTTGGTCTCTCTTTGAATCTAGAACTACCTTCTAGAATTAGAGGAAGATCACTTAGTCCATTTCTAAAAAGGTGGCTTGCTGGTAACACTGCGAATAAAATTTTATACACATTTTAACGAGATGGCGCTAGTTTGATTCTGTTTGCTCTTCCAATTTACGGCCAATTCGCTCATGGTCGCCATAAATAAAAGTCGCCATTGACTGTAGGTTATTCCCTTACCTTTCCTAAATGCAATCACCACCAAATTAGTTTAAAGCAACTGTCGGCTCCATTATTGCCACCTGCCTTATGATGAGGCCGTTGTTATAAGAGATGGCACGGCAATGAATCTATCCGATTCTTCGAAAAAAACGACTTTACTAGAGAGCGTGGTGCCATCTATTAATGTCAAAGAAAGCTAAAATTCAAAATAGCGAAACAATAACGTCGCCAGAGAACCATTGTTGAGTACTATAATTAGACAACTTATACTCCACTTAGTGGACTATAACCTATATTATATATCCCATAAAAAATATTGTTAAAAAGTACTATAATTTAAGCGAGATCGTCAAATTTGCAAGTGAGCCAATCAACGCGAGGGGTACTTTTATGTCGCACCTTTTGGGTCAAAATGTATCTTAAGCATCTTGTTTTGATTTCGATGCTAACGACCTCTGTTGAATAAATAGCTACTTCACCTCGACACTTGCTTTAATAGCGACGTATTCTTAGAAATTTGGCAAAGCTCTAAGGTTTAGTACACAGCTACTTATCTGTTTGAAATTCCTGCACAAATCGGTTTCATAATTTATTAAAGAAATTAGGATCGAACTTGTGTAAATGTTAATATCGTTGGCAATGTCAATCAATTCTGTATAAAATAACAGATGGATGTTAAAAATAATGAAGAATGATTATGATTGAGCGTCCATGTTTCCCTTAGCATTTTGCCATAAACGTTTAAACTGGTTCAGGGATTCGAAACCGCGGAAATACAACCACCTTTGAGGGAAGATATAACAAGTCTACGCCAGATCTGATAAATTTATCTGACGTTGGGAACAGGGTTGGGCATAGGTCACTCGTCACAGCATTTGACTATTAAAATAAATTCTCTGACTACTAAAATTAATCGAAATCTGGGGGCTCACTAGTCAATTTGACTAGTTAAAAATTTACCTAAATATTCATAATTATGGCGAATATGGAGTATTATAAATTCATCATTCATCAATCCCATTTGATTTAAAAAAATAACATCGATATAACGCTTATAGGGAACCGTGGACGCTGGTGTAGGGCAATATGGTGAGGACCTCCGGTGGTGTGTGGTACACCGGGCTACAAATCTGATACACTTGTTACTGTTAGGCTGTTACCAATGAACAATGAATAAAGTGTCTGTAACCAACTTTGACCCTTTCCCAGTATTAAAGTCGTGGTTTGAAGTGAAATCGTTCAACCAACATGCTTGAAGAGCTTGTAGAAAATCAAGAGTTCAGAGTCCACTGCACCTCATACAAGTTCTGATTCAGAATCTCGATCTCAAATTAATGCGTCATCTGATGATATTATCAATGAAAATATTTTAAAGCAAAATGTTTCTTGTTTTTATACCCCTATTTTTACCCCTCCTATTTAAGGACTACAAAAATAAATTATGATAGGAGGCTCACTAGTCAGGCTGACTAAAAAATATCCTTATGTCCATCCCTGATTGGGAACGTCGGAAACACAGAAATCCGGAATTTGTAAAAGCAGACAACTAGTTAGGTCGTACAGCAAACAAATTGGTGTGTGTCACTTTTTTTTTCTAAATGAAGTTTTATTGGGTGCATATGACTTCACACCATTTTTTTCAAAGTTAGAAAGATGTTGTTGGTGCATGTGGCAACGTGCCCTTCTCAGTATCCTATTTGAAACATAGATGGCGCCGTATTTCACTTCGCTAGACGCAAAAAATTTTAAACAATTTTTGTGAACGAAATTTTGACCCACACGTTGGGAAGAGACGCAGACGCTCGCGTTTACGCCTAGAAATGGGTTGCTGAGACTCTCTATTATTATGGTTTTTGAATGCAATCAGATTCGGAAAATAAACTCCTTCGTAACATCTAGGCTATTAAAATAATGCGTGTAATTTCGCTGTCTCCAATGGGTGCTTAATACGGAACCACAGACCGCATCACAGCTAAACCTTGGAGGAATAAAACAAGTATACAGGAGTTGCGGAGAGCTGCGAAATCGGTTTCGTCAGTGACTGTGAACTCGTGCGAGACGGAGGGGTTCAAACGCGACTAGCGCCAGCTGCATACGGAATTTTGCAACTATTCTCATTTTATATCATTGTTTTCGCGTCGTCTGGTTTGTTTTGAAACATTTCTAAATTCTTTGCACCTTTTTCCAAAATGACTCGTATTTGTTTGGAGGAATAAAACAAACCAGACGACGCGAAAACAATGCTATAAAATGAGAATAGTTACAAAATCCCGAATGCAGTTGGCGCTAGTCGCGTTTGAACCCCTCCGAATCGCGCAAGATCACGGTCACTGACGAAACCGATTTCGCAGCTCTCCGCAACTCCTGTATACTTGTTTTATTCCTCCAAGGCTAAACTACTCGAAAAATATGTATTACAAGATTACTTTCGCCATCTGGTGCTTTTTAAGGAATTTAAAATACAGTTTTTAAATAATTTTGAGGGCACCAGGTAGCGCGACGATGATTTCGACACGGCCATGTTGATATTAAACATTTGTACAAGGCCTATTTACTTACAATTGTTAGCTATAAACCTTATTTGCCCTACGCAATAGATTTTTTTTAATTCGCCAGAGACCTCCAACGGTTTTTTTTAAATAAGCGAAATACGTCAGTAGGGTCGGCAGCTAAAAACTAACTCAAAATTCACCTATTTTACTCAAGTATCTAATGGTAGTTTTTCAAAAACATTTATATGTTAATATTTTAATAATTTACGGAAATTTAAGTAGATGTACTCAAATCGCTGTAGATTTCTATGGAGCTTAGAAACGTTCATAAAAGTCGACCCGCAATTTTTTTATTCTGAAATAGTGTTCTTAATTTTCCGGAAAAATAAAATGCGGAAAAATTTATTTTTAAATAACTCTGCTTTTCGTCACCGAAGTCTATCGCTACTCCCTCTTTCCGTGAGACCTGGCGGTATTTAGCAGTGGAATGTGTTTAGTTTTTGACTCAAAAATTATGGATAAATCTGAATAATAAAGCTTAGTATTTCAATATTTGCGTTGGTCCAAAACTTCAAATTCACGATACAAAATGTTGAATGAAGCCAAACTAAATCCCAAAAGCTGCCTTTAATTTTGAATATTTATTGCTCTTGTCTCAAATTACACTTGAAATTTAGCCAATTGTTTAGTGTAAATCATCACCAATAAATGCATCAAAACATCAGGGCCGGCGCTACGATTTTCGGGCCCCAGGTAAGCTTTCTCAGGCCCCTGGTAAGCTTTCTCAGGCCCCTGCCCACAAAATGTTTCGTCAAAAATATTTATAGTTTGGCAACCCGGCCGGCGGGCCCTTTTCGGATGCCTGGGCCCGGGGTACTTTTGTTACAGGAACTTTATAATGGGTAAGTTAGGTCAAGAATTACTCTTGGTAAATTGTTAATAAATAAGCGTTATTATTTTGCACGAAAATCATAACTTAGTTTTAATGAAAAAATAACTTTCGTTTTTGGTTATCAGGGAGTCGAGCACTATTGGTTCCCCAAGGCTTGAGGTTAATTATGAGTTCCTTCTGGTCTGGCTTTAGCTTCGTCTCGGGACCCTCTACATTTTTGGTGATTTCCGGGCATCTAAGCCTAAGCCTACTCAGCCTATTGATTAATCGATCACTGCCTGGACAACAGGGTTTGAGTTGTTTTGAGCCCCCAGCTTCTGAAGCGTTCCTACGCCCCTGTTGTAGGTCATTTACTTGAATTTGGGCAAATCAGTCGTAATCGAAGATTTAAACTGTCTCCTTAAAAGCCTCTTAAATGAATTTCACAGTATTGATTACTAGGAATCTCACTCCCCAGTTATTTTTGCTCGGGTTCAAGGCATATTGAAAATTAAAATGCTTTCAAAAGTTGAAGCTGACGCGTAGTTCGGCAAAATAATGACAAATTATGGAATCTAAATACTAGCTTCGTTTTTGAAGTAACTTATTTTGAAATTTGATATGAATAACGCGTTATTTATCGTATTTAAAGTGCTAGTAATTTTTTCAACAAAAAAGAGATAGCCTACTAGCTAATTCTCAGTCTGAAGTAAAGTGTTCGTCTATGTATAGTGCTTTTATTTCGGTTGTAGCAGACGTTACTCCAATCGCTAAAGTGGCGAAACATGTCATTTTCGTACCGAAGGGCTGACCACTATCCTTAATCGGTGCAAAGCATAATTTGATATGCCCTAAAAAATGTCAAACCTTACTTTTTTACTCTATTAACGCCAATGTGGTTATAAACATAAAAATCCAATAGAAAAATTTATTTCGAAAATGGGGGCCCCTGTGCACACTTAGCACATGTCTTAATACGGCCCTGTCTACAAGCCCGTACCTTTGACAGTACTAAAGTGATTACGTAATCGATTACATGCAGATTTACAACTAACAAAGGCTGTACTCGCTGTACAGAATTTAGGGAATTGGTTGGCCACTCGGGTCGTACTGAAAATTAAGCTCGGTTTGGTCCGTATAAACAAGCTGGTCGTGAGAGTTAGGTATTTCTGAAACATTGTTAACTTAAAAACGTTTGCGTTCACTCGGGTTGTTGTCCACATTTTTTGGTTGACTTCTGGTGTGGTACATATCCCTCTCTAGTTCATAGAAAATAAATCGAAAAATTGTATGGTAAAGTAACTTCGCTTTAAGAGTATAATTCGAAAATAAACACCATATTTCAAAGGGATCAAAGGTACCTAGTTTGGAATCTCTTCCAAAGTTTGGTGAGGCTCGATTGATTACACTGTTAGAAAAAAGGTTCTACATGGACAACAAAATGGGCTCTTAGCCAATGTCAATTATTTAGAACCTATAATCGTGATACGAAGAATCCCTATTGAAAGGTCTTTTTCGGGAACCACTAGGAATTCAGTGTCAATCCGTTTTGGGTATTATTTAGAAGCCCCGGAGTTCGGGGAAAACCCCTTTATGGTTTTGTCAAAAACCGTATATTTTCAAAATTCTGGTCATAATTTAAAATTACTTTAAGTTAGCCGGGGTGAAGCGATTTCGCACGTGTGAACCAAGAATTAAATTCGGCGGTCAAAACTATAATTCAAACGGACCTAAACTGGGTTTTAAGGTCTAGTGTGACCGTGGCTTTTGAGATCTATTTAGAACCTTAACGGGTTTGATAAGCAACTCGTTCCGGTTCTGTCAACACTACCAAGGGTTAGTTTCTAAATCATTAACGGTTCGTTTTTATACTTTTTTATTCTTTTTTAGAACCTAAACGGGTTTGATCAGAGGACCAAGGCATTCTAAATATCATAGAATTAATCAGCAAAGTTTGGAAAAAATCTTTATTTAATAATCGTGAAATATTAATGGTAATTTGTCGACAGTTCATACAAAATATTAGTTTTTGTATGTATTCCATCGATTTTTTAAGACTTATGAGACATTCGATCTGATAAATGTATTAGGTTTTTATATAATGAGTCACGTGATTCGGAAAAAGGTGTTGGATTGCATGTCCACATGTTTTCCCAAAAATTCTACCGAGATCTTCAATTACCTACAGTGCAATAGTATGAATTATAGAAAAAAAATAGGAATTACAAAAGAAAATTAATGTTACCTCATTTTCTTTTTCCAAAGCTGTTAATGTTTGTAGAATTACAGATATTTCCTTTCCCAAACAAATCTCCTTTCGATAGTCAAACGTTTTGGTCATTTTTTCACTAATTATAGAGCTTCTTTATTCTGTAACATTAAAAATGACTAAAAAAATCATGATCCGTTAAAAATGAAATGCGAGTGTGCAGAAGAGGCTGCTATCGACATATCAAACTATAATAATAATTAGTTAGTATTCGTCAAATTCAAAATCATGGCGGTCTGTAATGCCGACGTAAGTTATTTGAATGAAATGCTTCGACGTACGGTCGATGGTGCCAATTTAAGTCTTGGTCACCAAAGATAAACAGGTATTTTACGTCTACTTAAGCATTTAGTTTATGATTTGACTAAAGTACCGGATAAAGGGTAACATATTGCCATTTTTTTTGAAAATTGAACTTACACGATCGATAGTTTTATTTTTCGATATCCGCCCTTTCTCCACATGCGAATTTCCATTTTTAACGGATCGAGATTTTTTGGTAATTTTTGTTTTTTACAGAAAAGCCTTCTTGGTTTGTTTTTCTTCAACTCGGTTTTCAATATTTTAATATGTGCTGTAATACTGCGATCATCTTAACCCTGATTAATTTTTCTTGTTTAAAATTGAAATAAATAGAATAGTGTTATAATCAAGCATTTCTAAACAAATATGATTAAAATTTACCCCACTATCGACGTAATAGCGTTATAATCAAGCAGAAACAAATATAAATTACTAAAACTTACCCAACAAACGTTATAAGCAAGCGGTCATTGTCCAAATTAGGTTCAATTTACTAAAATTTTAAACGTTCGTTATACGTGTTCTATCGAATAGTGATGTAATTTAAATAGGGTCGGTTAATGCAGAATATTTTTTGATAATCTACACTAACCCTAATATAACGGTATTTATAGCAAAAAGATTATCTTACCCCACTCTCGATATAATGGTGCTATAACTACTCAAATTTGACACAGTAAAAGTGATTGAAATTAATTTAATAATAATGTGTTCTATGACAAGGCGGGGGCGGCTATAGCAGAAACACTAATGATGTTTTTAACTGACCCTAATAGGGCGATATAGACCTTGAAAAAATACGCTTCTAACATATTTAATTTTCCTTTGAAATTAACCTTAATTGAACATAAACACCGTGTGGAAAAAATAAAGGGAGCCCCGCGAAGCAATAAGGTGAGGTGACCTATCAATAACATGTCATGACGCGCGGGAGGGGAATCAGGATGGCAACTGCCGCCCCACTTTATCAACTCATGAGCCTTTAAAACTTTTACGGTGTATAAATTTGAATCATGGTATCACCTTCTGTGGTAAAGGAGTGACATGCTTCTCTCCAAATCCAAAGGAGCAACATTCTTCTCTCCAAATAACCAAAGGAGCGACATGCTTCTCTCAAAACATCCAATGGAGCAACATTCTTATCTCCAAACAACCAAAGCAGCGACATGCTTCTCTCAAAACATCCAAACGAGCAACATTGTTCTCTCCAAACAACCAAAGCGCGACATGCTTATCTCAAGACATCCAAAGGAGCAACATTGTTCTCTCGAAACATCCGAAGCAGCGACATGCTTCTCTCAAAACATCCAAACGAGCAACATTGTTCTCTCTAAACAACCAAAGCGCGACATGCTTCTCTCAAAACATCCAAAGGAGCAACATTCTTCTCTCCAAACAACCAAAGGAGCGACATTCTTCTCTCCAAACAACCAAAGTAGCAACATTCTTCTCTCCAAACAACCCAAGAGCAACATTCTTCTCTCCAAACAACCAAAGGAGCAACATTTTTCTCCCCAAACAACCAAAGGAGCAACATTGTTCTCTCCAAACAACTAAAGCAGCGACATGCTTCTCTCAAGACATCCAAAGAGCAACATTCTTCTCACCAAACAACCAAAGGAGCGACATTCTTCTCACCAAACAACCAAAGGAGTGACATTCTTCTCTCCAAACAACCAAAGTAGCAACATTCTTCTCTCCAAACAACCCAAGAGCAATATTCTTCTCTCCAAACAACCAAAGGAGCAACATTCTTCTCTCCAAACAACCAAAGGAGCAACATTGTTCTCTCCAAACAACTAAAGCAGCGACATGCTTCTCTCAAGACATCCAAAGAGCAACATTCTTCTCTCCAAACAACCAAAGGAGCAACATTCTTCTCTCCAAACAACCAAAGGAGCAACATTCTTCTCTCCAAACAACCAAAGGAGCATCATTCTTCTCTCCAAACAACCAAAGGAGCAACATTCTTCTCTCCAAACAACCAAAGGAGCAACATTGTTCTCTCCAAACAACTAAAGCAGCGACATGCTTCTCTCAAGACATCCAAAGAGCAACATTCTTCTCTCCAAAATACCAAAGGAGCAACATGCTTCTCTCAAAACATCCAAAGGAGCAACATGCTTCTCTCAAAACATCCAAAGGAGCAACATTCTTCTCTCCAAACAACCAAAGGAGCAACATTCTTCTCACCAAACAACCAAAGGAGCGACATTCTTCTCTCCAAACAACCAAAGTAGCAACATTCTTCTCTCCAAACAACCCAAGAGCAACATTCTTCTCTCCAAACAACCAAAGGAGCAACATTCTTCTCTCCAAACAACCAAAGGAGCAAAATTCTTCTCTCCAAACAACCAAAGGAGCAACATTGTTCTCTCCAAACAACTAAAGCAGCGACATGCTTCTCTCCAAAGAACCAAAGGAGCAACATTCTTCTCTCCAAACAACCAAAGGAGCAACATTCTTCTCTCCAAACAACCAAAGGAGCAACATTCTTCTCTCCAAACAACCAAAGAAGCAACATTCTTCTCTCCAAACAACCAAAAGAGCGACATTCGTCTAACCAAAATACCAAGGGAGCAACATGCTCTTCTCAAAACATCCAAAGGAGCAACATTCTTCTCTCCAAACAACCAAAGGAGCAACATTCTTCTCACCAAACAACCAAAGGAGCGACATTCTTCTCTCCAAACAACCAAAGAAGCAACATTCTTCTCCCCAAACAACCAAAAGAGCGACATTCGTCTCACCAAAATACCAAGGGAGCAACATGCTCTTCTCAAAACATCCAAAGGAGCAACATTCTTCTCTCCAAACAACCAAAGGAGCAACATTCTTCTCACCAAACAACCAAAGGAGCGACATTCTTCTCTCCAAACAACCAAAGGAGCAACATTCTTCTCTCCAAACAACCAAAGGAGCAACATTCTTCTCTCGAAACATCCGAAGGAGCGACATGCTTCTCTCAAAACATCCAATGGAGCAACATTCTTCTCTTCAAACAAACAAAGGAGCGACATGCTTATCTCAAGACATCCAAAGGAGCAACATTCTTCTCTCCAAACAACCGAAGCAGCGACATGCTTCTCTCAAGACATCCAAAGGAGCAACATTCTTCTCTTCAAACAACCAAAGCAGCGACATGCTTCTCTCAAAACATCCAAACGAGCAACATTCTTCTCTCCAAACAACTAAAGGAGCAACATTCTTCTCACCAAACAACCAAAGGATCGACATTCTTCTCTCCAAACAACCAAAGTAGCAACATTCTTCTCTCGAAACATCCGAAGAAGCGACATGCTTCTCTCAAAACATCCAATGGAGCAACATTCTTCTCTTCAAACAAACAAAGGAGCGACATGCTTATCTGAAGACATCCAAAGGAGCAACATTCTTCTCTCCAAACAACCAAATGAGCGACATGCTTATCTCAAGACATCCAAAGGAGCAACATTCTTCTCTCCAAACAACCAAAGCAGCGACATGCTTCTCTCAAATTATCCAAACGAGCAACATTGTTCTCTCCAAACAACCAAAGCGCGACATGCTTATCTCAAGAAATCCAAAGGAGCAACATTCTTCTCTCCAAACAACCAAAGCAGCGACGTGCTTCTCTCAAAACATCCAAAGCAGCGACATTCTTCTCTTCAAACAACCAAATGAGCAACATTCTTCTCTCCAAACATCCAAAGAAGCAACATTCTTCTCTCCAAACAACCAAAAGAGCGACATTCGTCTCACCAAAATACCAAGGGAGCAACATGCTCTTCTCAAAACATCCAAAGGAGCAACATTCTTCTCTCCAAACAACCAAAGGAGCAACATTCTTCTCACCAAACAACCAAAGGAGCGACATTCTTCTCTCCAAACAACCAAAGGAGCAACATTCTTCTCTCCAAACAACCAAAGAAGCAACATTCTTCTCTCCAAACAACCAAAAGAGCGACATTCGTCTAACCAAAATACCAAGGGAGCAACATGCTCTTCTCAAAACATCCAAAGGAGCAACATTCTTCTCTCCAAACAACCAAAGGAGCAACATTCTTCTCACCAAACAACCAAAGGAGCGACATTCTTCTCTCCAAACAACCAAAGAAGCAACATTCTTCTCTCCAAACAACCAAAAGAGCGACATTCGTCTCACCAAAATACCAAGGGAGCAACATGCTCTTCTCAAAACATCCAAAGGAGCAACATTCTTCTCTCCAAACAACCAAAGGAGCAACATTCTTCTCACCAAACAACCAAAGGAGCGACATTCTTCTCTCCAAACAACCAAAGGAGCAACATTCTTCTCTCCAAACAACCAAAGGAGCAACATTCTTCTCTCGAAACATCCGAAGGAGCGACATGCTTCTCTCAAAACATCCAATGGAGCAACATTCTTCTCTTCAAACAAACAAAGGAGCGACATGCTTATCTCAAGACATCCAAAGGAGCAACATTCTTCTCTCCAAACAACCGAAGCAGCGACATGCTTCTCTCAAGACATCCAAAGGAGCAACATTCTTCTCTTCAAACAACCAAAGCAGCGACATGCTTCACTCAAAACATCCAAACGAGCAACATTCTTCTCTCCAAACAACTAAAGGAGCAACATTCTTCTCACCAAACAACCAAAGGATCGACATTCTTCTCTCCAAACAACCAAAGTAGCAACATTCTTCTCTCGAAACATCCGAAGAAGCGACATGCTTCTCTCAAAACATCCAATGGAGCAACATTCTTCTCTTCAAACAAACAAAGGAGCGACATGCTTATCTGAAGACATCCAAAGGAGCAACATTCTTCTCTCCAAACAACCAAATGAGCGACATGCTTATCTCAAGACATCCAAAGGAGCAACATTCTTCTCTCCAAACAACCAAAGCAGCGACATGCTTCTCTCAAATTATCCAAACGAGCATCATTGTTCTCTCCAAACAACCAAAGCGCGACATGCTTATCTCAAGAAATCCAAAGGAGCAACATTCTTCTCTCCAAACAACCAAAGCAGCGACGTGCTTCTCTCAAAACATCCAAAGCAGCGACATTCTTCTCTTCAAACAACCAAATGAGCGACATGCATCTCTCCAAACAACCAAAGCAGCAACATTCTTCTCTCCAAACAACCAAAGCAGCGACATGCTTCTCTCAAGACATCCAAAGCAGCGACATTCTTCTCTCCAAACAACCAAAGCAGCGACATGCTTCTCTTAAGACATCCAAAGGTGCAACGTGCTTCTCTCAAAACCACCAAAGGAGCAACATTCTTCTCTCCAAAGAACCAAAGTAGCAACATGCTTTTCTCAAAACATCCAAGGAGCAACATTATTTATGACTGGGAGGGGGGGGGCTAATAAAGATCAGTGAAACTTCCGTCAACACCCCCCCCCTTGAAATTTTCTCTCAAAACCCCCCCTGAAATAAAATCCTGGATACGCCCTTGCACAAAAGAACCTATTACTGCACACAAAAATACCCTATTAATGCACAGAAAATAACCTATTAATGCACAAAATATAACCTTTTAATGCACACAAAATAACCTATTAATGCACACAAAATAACCTATTAATGAACGAAAAATATCCCTTACTACAAGAAAAATAAGCAATTAATGCACGCAAAATAAATATTTAATCCATGCAAAATAACCAATTAATGCACGCCAAATAACCAATTAATGCACGCCAAATAACCAATTAATGCACGCCAAATAAACAATTAATGCACACAAAATAACCGATTGATAAACGAATAATAAAAAATAATTTCTTAATGCACAAACATTAACCGCTAAATACACGAAAAATATCTCCTTATTACAAGCCAAATAGCCGCTAAATACGGTAAATACGGTATATTTCAAATCAATGTAATTTAACCTTAATAAGCGCATTTTATAATTGGTAACTACGCATAATTTAACACGTAATAATACGTGGTGAAACACGTGCTAACTGGTGACATGATCAAAGTTTACCAAACCTCGAAAAAACACGTAGTATTTACATGTGGTTGCTACCTGAGAACGAGGGGTAAGACAGTCTCAGATAATCTGTACACCGAGTTCGTGCATTTAGCACTGTTAAAGGTACATATTTTCAAGAGTTCGCGAGTTCCATTTAGCACTGTCAAAGGTACGGCAGTGTACACCGAGTTCGCAGAGTGTCTTACCCCTCGCCTGGGAACGGCCGAAACTTACTAACGATTTGTTAAAGTTTTTCTTGAAAAGATAGAAAATCTAGCTTCAAGTTTAATTTTCAAATGTTATTTGCAGTGACGTCAAAGGCGTGTCAGACTGTAAAAGTTAAGAGAGAGTAAGAAATTGGATATATAATTAGTGCAGTCAAAGATACGCCCATAGAAGGGTCTACGCCACTAGTTATTGGTCCTCATTTTGAAACTTAAATTACCAATCTAGTGATATATACTATACAGGATGTCCACTAAAAAACGATCCAGAGCTAATAATTGAAATGCTATTTTTCCTAGGAATTTGATATTTTCAGATCGCATAACCAGCGCAGGGGGTCATTAGATGAAACAAAACTCAATTACCTCGAACCATGTCCTCAAGGTCATTCAAAATCTATCATGATAACCGTTTGGCTTAGAGATTCGATTCCAATTAGAAAGGTGTGCGCCATCGCATTCTATGCCCAAGTAGCTCTGAACCGATGTAAATTGGTCAACGGGAAGCTAAGAACACTAACAAAAAACATGAAGATCATAAATAAAAATGACTAATTATTAACATTAAAATTTATTTCAATAAAGCTCAGATTAGGTCAGATAAAATAAATTTGGATCTAAAAAGTGATGGCGAACATTTCGAATTGGAACCGACCTTCCAAACCTAACGGTTTTTGAGAGACATTTTGAATGGCCTTGAAGATATGGTTCAAGGTCAACTTTAATAGCATAAGATCTTATCAGAGGAATTTGTCCTGGAAATGTCGATGCCGTAGCACAAGTACTTTCTAAATTAGTAACACCTAAGCCTGATCTCTTGAACATTTTTCTTGATGACCTTCTTCTTTTGGTGTTTATTTTCTTGGCTTCCTATTGGCCAGTTTACATCGGTTCAGAGCCACTTGGACATAAAATACGATTGCACACACCTTTCTAAATGGAACGGATCAGTCTGTAATTCCAACGGTTTTTTGAATGACCTTGAGGACATGGTTCAAGGTCATTGAGTTTGGTTTCATCTAAAGAACCCCTGCGTGTGCTATACGATCTGAAAATATCAAATTCCTAGGGAAAATAGCTTTTAATTATTAACTCTGTGTCGTGTTTTAGTGGAAACCCTGTGTAGCATATCTATACGTAGGAAACACAAGCTCCAATTAAATATGACCGAATGTTTAAAATTTTGTTTCAATAAAAACCCGGTTGAGGGCGACGCTTAAGGCGCCCCTACCGCGGAGCAAATAGGATTCTGGGTAACGTTGAGAATAACAGACTTCCCACCCTCTTTTCCACTCCAAAACTTATCTGCCAAAAAGGCCACAGACAGTCATTATGGAATAACGTTTTTACTCCGATTCGAACTATTCTCCACCACAGAATCGGAGTAAAATGACGTCATAGCGTTACTCTTCTTACCCTACTCTGAAAAGAAACCACTTGTAGGCCAAAACTATTCGCTCGCTTTGAGACGAAAAGAGTACACCTTTTACCCCAAACTACCAACTTCTTCCATACAATAACAGCCAGACTGTATTTTGAAGTTGCTCGCTGTTTCCTAAAAATTACTCCAGAACTAGCGAATAGTTTTCGTCTTATCGAGACTCGAGAGTGCATTAAGATAAAACTATTTTTATTTGTTTTGTAATAAATACTGTTATATTAGGTTTAGTGTATAACCGCCCCTATTTAAATTACTTCACTATTCGATAGAACACGTATAATAATAGTATAATAAAATTAACGGTTATTTCTAATAACTTCGAACGTGTTAAATTTAAGTAAATTGAACACCACTATGGCAATGACCGCTTGCTTATAACACTATTACGTTGATAGTGTGGTAAGTTTTAATCATTAATATTTTTTCTGCTTGTATAAAACGCTATTCTGTCGATAGTGGGCTGAGTTTTAATCATTGATAGTTGTTTCTGCTATTAAAATTGATTAAATTAAAGTTTTGATTGTGATCTCTTTTTCGTTTTCGAGGCGGAAATTCAAAATTTACGCTTTTGTACCCTAATTCATAAGGCAACTGTAGCGCTATCTGTTTTAGCTTTTAATAAATTTTGGTTTTTTCATTGTATTTGTACACTAGTGTGCTTTTGTTTGTTATAATAAATAGTTAGTATAATTAGAAAATTATTATTATTTTATTACTGTCGAAAACCAATTTAAAATGTTTGGTTGTTTATATACGTCCATATATAAAGTTTGTTTTCTCGCGTACCCTACTTTATCCCACAATTTATCTTTCACCTTTTGGCATTCTGGCAGATTGACACTGTTCAAAATCCCGTAAGCAAAAATTTCAAATGTTTGACCCCTCGATCTCACCACAGGTTAATCCATAGACATATGAAACAGGATAGACCCACGGCACTGGCTTGGGCCAATAGTGTTTTTTTCTCTACGAACCTTGGGCTTGGGCAAGCTATTAAAACACGGAGGTGATAGCTAGCAGACTACAGTATTTTGCCCTGGGGCTGGTATCTGTAAGTGGATATAAAATAATATTTTCAAAAAATAACGCGGGTGATTTGAATTAGGCCTAAAAGTGTTTTTATTTTTAAAACTTTAGAATAACCTTTTTAAGAACGTGAAAAGACTAAAAATGGTTAGAAGTTGCGCAATAGAGTGTTGTCGTCTGAAACCCTGCGACGCCACTATTGTAATTAACGGAAACTGTCATGGCGGCCACTATTAACACTACAGAGCCTGTGATCTTACAAGTTTTCAAAATCGTATCAGACGACAACACTCTATTACTAATTTTCGGAGCAGTTAGTTACAAAAATGTATGATTTCATAAGTAGGACAAAACCAATTCGCATAATAAAATATAAGCCTATAAATGTTTTAAATCGTTAAATTTCCCTAGGTTTCCGCTTTCTAATTCGGAGCAACTAAATAAATGGCTACTTTCTATAAATCGTATTAACTGGTGTCTAAAAAGGACTTTATTTGTAGTGACCATTTTGTAGAAAATAAAAAACAAGTTAAAAATGGCAAAAGATGTCTTATAAACACGGCAGTTCCTAGAATATAAAACAATTGAATTAACGTTGTACTAGAATAACTTCGCTTTATTTTATCTACCTAAGGAAATTACCACCAGTTGAAACCCCAGAAAAAACTATTATCATATTACAGCCAAATTTTGACCACTAATCGCGAGGGTCTGTACAAAAGTGATTACGTAATCGATTACAGATTTAGCACTACCAAATACTGTACTGACAATGGTGGTTTACATAGACCATCTTAAAGTGTTCAAGAATTATTCCGCTTGACTGAGTCATGCATCTGGCAAAATGTAACGGTGAGCATGCGAGGCCAAAAGATATCTTTGGCCTTTGAACTTGCAGTTCTGAGATAAATAGTTGGAAATTATATTTTTCCTGAGCTCTATGAACATATGTTTGATGTCGAATTAGGAACTTTGACCAATAAAATAATTCATTTGCATTGCAAAGTAAGATTGCACAAACTGGCCAAAGACAAGAATCTGGAAATGAAGTGCCAAGCTTATTTTATTTCAAGGGCATTATTTTTTTTTAACATTTTCGTTTAAAAATCCTGCTATCCTCATTATTTTATTATTATTTATCATTTAATGACAACACTCTTCTAAATTATTTTAACCATTGGACCCAAAAAAAAAACACACTAAACACCAAGTAGTAGTAGCTCAGCAGTTGGAGAAAGACGTGGCTAACCACTCTCTGAAAATCTGTACACCGATTACATAAATATGAAAATGAGTACAGCCTTTGGAAGTGCTAAATCTGTTCTCACTTACGTAATCATTTTAGTGCAGTCAAAGCTACATGCTTGTACACCGATTACGGGGAGTGATCAGCCCCTCGTGTTCCGGGAACGCTCCGAACCCAACTTCCACAATGCTTTTTGAGGCGCTCCGGGTGCAGTCGGAGACTCGGAGTAGCCCAAACAAAAAATTCATTCGTTTCTCGCCTTACCGACGATGGCGCCTTGATCGCCACCCTAGAGCAAAATACTATAGTCTGCTAGCTGTCACATCCATGCAACCCCTCCGTAGAATCGTGGGTCTATCCTGTTTCATATGTTTATGGGTTAATCAAAATTTATTAAATATTCAACCTAGCGGACGCAAAACGGCGGTAATGCAGTCTGTTTTGTGAGTAGCTCTCAGTAAAACTTTGGCATGTGAAGAATAGGAAGTGTCACACTTATATAATAATATTATATACTTATGGTACAATTGACCGAAAGTGTCATTTTCAAACTGTGCAAAAAAGTTGTTTTTTCATTTTATACTAAATTATCTACAAAAAGATTTAAATTTACGGAATTCTTATAATATCGAAATAATCGAACTAGATTCCTTCCTTAGCTGAGTTTATTCAGTTGCTGGAGTTATATAATTTGACAGTTTCAGAAACACATTAAAATTACGTTTAGCTTTTCGGGGTTTCGGAACAGACACTCATTATAAGAGGAGAATCAGTTTGGTTTTACCGTAGTTTGCCCATGGTTTTACAATTATACTAGTTTCCCTGTAGGTAGTGTCATCTAACAGTTTTTTTTATTGATCGAGTGCAGTAACAAATTTAGTCAAATTTATTATAGATAAAAATTACTCGAAATAAAAAAAATATTATTACACTAGTCTGATAATAGAAAATAACAATTTTGGTGGTATTTATTTGAAAATAAGACGCTCTAGATGTCGCAGTAATACTATCTAAATATCGAGCATGGCTACACGTGGTTGTTGAGAGCCTGAGAGGTGAGTAGACTAATTGACTGGATCTCAGTTACTTGACTTTGTTGGAAATGTTTCTTAAGCTTTTCGCTTAGAGTTTATTTTTAAAATTAAAATTAATAAGACATAAGTAATTAATCAACAAAAGTTTTGAATCAAGATGGGCAAGAAAAGAGGAAGAGCTGTGAAGAGGGCCAAACAAGCTCTTGTAAATGTTGAACCAGAGGAGGTGACGAAAGCACCACATACTTTTGTAATCTACAGAGGAAAGATTGGGAAAAACTGTACCCAGTTGATGTTAGATTTTAGAAAGCTTATGGCGCCATTTACCGCTTCTCACCTCAAAGTTCAGAAAAGGAATGTAGTTAAAGATTTTGTGGCAGTGTCCGGTTTGCTAAATGTTACTCACTTGGTAATATTTACAAAATCTGAAACTGCTATGTACATGAGGGTAATGCGATTACCACGTGGACCAACACTGACTTTTAAGATCAATAACTATTGTTTGGCTAAAGATGTTCTATCTTCTTTAAAGAAGAGAGTTACGTATTTGAGTCAGTTTGCGAATCATCCTTTATTAGTCTTGAACAATTTCTCTGGAGAAGGACTACACCTAAAATTGATGACATCTATGTTTCAAAACATGTTTCCCTCAATTAATATTAATAAAGTCAAGCTAAACACAATCAGAAGATGTTTACTCTTGAACTACGATTCCGAAACAAAGACTATTGATTTGCGCCACTACACTATTAAAGTCGTACCCTGCGGAGTAAGCAAGCCAGTTAAAAAACTTGTGAATAGTAAAATTCCTGACCTTGGCCATATGGAGGACATTTCCGAGTTTATTACTACTGGTGGAAATTTGTCAGAAAGTGAGGCTGAACCAGATGGACCATTCAACGAAGTGACACTTCCACAGAAGATTTCAAGTAGGGGAAATCAAAAATCACAACAAAGTGCTATTCGTCTTGTGGAGCTAGGACCAAGAATGACACTGGAATTGATCAAGATTGAAGAAGGTAGGTTTTCATTTTATAGCAGTTATGTCTTGAAATGTCCATTCTTGATTAAATAAATATTTCCAGTTAACAAAGTTGCTACTAGTTAATTATAGTTAGTGTAGGGAGCTGTTGGCTCGATCTCGTGGCATGCAGGGCTTGCCACCACCCTCCTACGCATTGTAACCCGGCCACCTGAATTAAGGGCTTCAAAAGTCGCATGATGACTTAGGCCTAAGGTGGTGCCTTGGGTATTAGCCTAGCAATTGGAACAACAACAGTAAATTATCCCAATCTTAAGAGATACTAATAGTCAATTTTAAACATGTTGAAAAAGTAAGTACCAATCTTTGATTGATATTCTTTACATAGATTTAATGGAAGGTGATGTCCTTTATCATGCACTTATCGAGAAAACGCCTGAAGAAATAAATGAAATAAAAGTGCGAAAGCAAAAACAGAAACAGCTGAAGGCTCAACGAAAAAAACAACAGAGTCAAAATAGGAAAGAAAAACAAATAGCTCAAGAATCACGGAAGACTGGTAACAGGATAAGTTACGCAAATGAAAAGATTGAGGACAATGATGATGCCGAGGAGGATGCGCAATGGTATGAGGCTGAAACCGGTGAAAAACCAGATGAGGGTCTTTTCCCAAGATTGAAAAGAAAGAGAAACATGCACGATAAAACTGTTAAAGGTAAAGCAAAGTCTATCAAAGAAATTAAGAAAGTTAGATTTCAAGATAAAAAAGTTGATGGGGAATCGAATAAAGTCACCAAGAAGAAAAAAGGCATTGAAGAATTGAAAGAAAAAGTAAAACCACTCATGAGTGCTCAAGAAATATTGAAACGAAGGAAGAAGAGAAAAGAAGCTCTGAAGAAAAAGTCTGTTATTGCTAAAAAAACTAGAGTTGTCATGAAACACATTAAACAAACTAGAAAGAAATAATATGTACCTTGGTAATAGAAATATCTTACAATAAAATGAAATTTTATTGGATTTTTACAAAAGGTTGCTTTTACATTGAACAAACTTCTGACATAATTTATTGAAAAAAAATTTATCATGAAATGTAGGCCTAGGGAATTCTTAGTCGCCTAATAAGGCAATTTCAGGGTAGATTTATTATGAGGGGATAATGTGGTTCCTATTGAATATCTTAAGTCTAGATTCCAGTGGCTGAGCCAGGGTGGTACCCTGAAATGTTAGGTGTATGAACAAATTTTCGTAAGTCAATTGTGTAACCTCTCTATGGTGGTCTTATAAATAAATTTTTTAAAGCCTTAAATTTCATAATTCAAACAAAAGTAATGATTCAATAGTGCAGAGAGTTTCGAATGATTCATATTTAATTTATTATCTTGCTGCTCCACCCCCGCCTCCTTGGTCTGGTTGGGATGCACCAGATATGAGCAGGAATATAACTAATGGTACAATGTACATCCACTGAAAATAAAAAATCAATCACACTCATTTGAATTATGGTTATTATACCAATAAATCTAAGAACCAATTTATGCAATTATTTAATAAATGGGTTCTTGATAAAACTTGTCTATGAGAATACGTACATATTTTGCAAAAAATGAGCGGTTATCACCATGTTCTCCCCTGACTTTCTCTGCTTTTTCTTGTTCAACTCTCATTATGAAAGTTTGAGTATCTGGCCTGTAATGGAATTGTAATTTTTCTGTATAAAATTTTAAAAATACCCAATATAATTACTTACACAGGTGCATTAAACATTTGTACTAGATTTGTTGTGGTGTTAAAACTTAACCTCTCAGGTGACGTATCCCCATTACACTGAGTGTTTACCCCACGAATCGCCACACCCAGCAAATTCCCAGATTGGTCCACAGATATGGTCAATATATCAGACAGGCCAGATTCGTAAATTGAACACTTAAAACATTTTAAAATTAGGTTTTTTTAAGGACAGTGAAATTTTTGGTATAGAAAAATTTGTTTACAGCTGAAGTAAATGATGTCGCTGATGTGTCTTCCATTGTGCTGGTTAACTTGATTCTGTAGATACCACCATCTTGTGCTATTTTCTGGTTCAATAGTTTTAGATTTTATGTTAGGAAAGCTCATGAGAAATTATGGTTAAATTCTTGTAATTACCTAATTATTTTGTCCTAATTCAATTTCATTATTTTAAATAGTTCGAGCAACAACTTACTTTTAACTTTGCAAGTTCATTGGTGGTTATTGTACTTTCTTTATAAGTCAATTCATGGTTTTTAATTGATTGAATAAATACTGAACCACGGGGTGTGTAAGTTATAGGTTGTCCTTGTCCCACTTAAAAAATATTTTTGCATTAGATTTGTTGTTAAAATCGTGAAACTTACTTTTGTAAACTTACAGTGGTCAAATGAGTGATATACATTAAATGATAATTGACCATCATT
This sequence comes from Leiobunum rupestre, assembly GCF_980474605.1. Taxonomy (NCBI): domain Eukaryota; kingdom Metazoa; phylum Arthropoda; class Arachnida; order Opiliones; family Sclerosomatidae; genus Leiobunum; species Leiobunum rupestre. The sequence continues at coordinate 38,403,540 of NC_143387.1, forward strand.
TTCATTCTGAAAATATTAATTTTATAATTACAAAGTTAACTTAAAAGACAAACTGACAAAAAAAAATATATTTGTTATTCGCTGGAATAAAAGTAAATTATCCATTTAATTTTAAGGTATTTTAGAGTAAGGAAAACTTTACTACTTTCACCATTTTTTTATCTTACTTCGCTATTTCATTTGTGAGACATTTTAAGCAAGCAGCTTATGTAAAAAGGGCCACACCGGCCCAAAACTTAGCATGTGGTAGCATATACGACCAATCCTATTCTGGAAACTAGTACATGAAACAGATCAAAGTTTAACGCAGGTGTAGCCCTTAAATAATGATTTTAATGGTTAATTTAGTTTGCAAACACTAACCAAGTCACCATTTAGAAAACATGAGCCAATTACTCTTAGCAGAAAAACAATGTAATATTTTCCCTACTAACAAATGTTCTAATCCTCTTAAAGTGAGGCATACAAATCAAGTATATAAAACAATATCTTACACCAAATGTTAATGTGGTTAACTTCAATGCAAATAAAATTAGTACATTATAAATTTTGTATGTTACTGTGTTCGTCATTTTAACAGTAACTACATTAAATCTCCTCCGGCTGACCAAGGCTTATGTTTTTCAGTGCTGCCAGTCGTTTATCCAATGTTTCCCTTCCTTTTTATTGCTGACGTGTTGCCATTATAAGTAATATACCTCACAATTATAGAAAAAATGACAATTTAAAACCTTTAATTTTGAAAAAGAAGCCAATCAGCCAATAAAATATATTTACAATTGTTGCTTATTAATACAATTAAATAAGAACTTAATTTCAATATGAAAAAATGATGTACATATTAAAATGACACGATGTTGGTGCACAAATAAACAATTAAAAGTCCGCATCTAATGTAAAAACTCTTTCGTCTTGCTCTGACATGACACCATACTTCTGATATTCTCCCACTTTTTTCTCAAAGAAATTTGTTTTCCCTTCTAATGAGATATGTTCCATGAAGTCAAATGGATTTTCAGAATTATAGATCTGTAAATAATATTTAGAATAGGATTTAGGTACATAACAAAATGAAGCATTTAAAAACTTTAAACTGAACAAATCTAGTTACTTTTGGGCAATGCAACTCTACAAGAAGCCTATCAGCAACAAATTCTATATACTGTCTCATCAGAGTACAATTCATTCCAATTAGAGCTACTGGAAGAGCATCAGTTAAAAATTCTTGTTCAATTACAACAGCTTCTTTAATAATGTCTATCACACGTTCTTCTGATGGTTTATTTACAAGATGACTAAACATCAAGCAAGCAAAATCACAATGTAAACCCTGAAAATGTATTAAGAAATTTTTAAATTCAGAATGGTTTTGAAGGTTAAAAATTCTGACCTCATCTCTACTAATAAGTTCATTGCTGAAGGTGAGACCTGGCATAAGACCTCGTTTCTTTAGCCAGAAAATAGCAGCAAATGACCCAGAGAAAAAAATGCCTTCAACTGCTGCGAAAGCTACAATTCTTTCGCCAAAAGAGGCTTTCTTATCACCAATCCAATTTAAGGCCCAATCTGCCTTCTTTTTAACACAGGGCAGAGTTTCAATAGCATTGAATAACTTATCACTGTAAAGCAATCAATAAATAATTTAAAAAAAAATTCTAATCCCAGATTCCATTATAGGCGAATACCGTTCTGATTGATCACTAATATATGTTTCGATCAGTAAACTGTACATCTCAGAATGGACATTTTCTATCGCAATTTGAAAGCCATAAAAAAATCTGGCTTCTGTTACTTGAACTTCTTGACTGAAGCGTTCCACCTAACAAAATATTATGATTAAAATATCCCTTACATAGAAATTAGTACTTTATCCTTACAAGATTCTCATTAACTATTCCATCACTGGCTGCAAAGAAAGCTAAAACGTGAGAAACAAAATGTTTTTCTTGTGGCTTAAGATTTTCCCAAAATGACAGATCCTTAGAAAGATCAACTTCTTCAACAGTCCAAAAAGATGCTTCAGCTTTTTTATACATATTCCAGATATCAGGATACTGAATAGGGAAAATGACAAAGCGACGAGGATTTTCCCTCAAGAGTGGTTCATCTTCAAAATCATTAGTTGGTTTGTTTTCTAGTTTTCCTTCAGGCACAAAGCTCTTTTCCAGAGGTTTATTACTTATTTCCAATTCATTCTAAAGGCAAAGACATAGCATCATAAAAGTATGATATATCAATACATGTAATCTTACAATTAAGTAATTTACCTCTTTATTGTCAATTGCATTAGTTAAATTATTTAAGGCACGCTGATTTAAAATTTTATTCATTTTAGTTTATAGTTTACGTTGAAATAATTTAGGAGCGAATTAAACGCACTTCTGCTCTGCTTGAAAACTACTCTGGAAGTAACGGACAAACATGAAAGTCGCGCCAAAATAGTAAAACACGCGCCAAAAAAGCGGTTTTTCTTTCTAACACACCAATATTACGTCAATAGAGAGATTAAACAACTGCCCGAAAATGGCTGGAAATCGTGTAGGTGCCGGCTGTACACACAAAGGTACGTCTACGATCCTACAAGTTCCCCCTACACGTTTTTGCAAGCTGGCTTAACCAGTCAATTGACTTTATAATTTATTTATTGAGCTGAGCGAGCGTATTTCTCTAGGGGCGAGTTCTATGGGAAATTCGTGTGGCGCCGTCAGAGTGCCATTTTATGCTGTAAATGCTGCAAGGCGAAGGCAAAAGAGGGAAATAAGTAGAGAGAAACAGGCGAAGGCAAAAGAGGGAAAGGAGTAGAGAGAAACAGAAGTTAGGTGAGAGAACGCGTTCAACGCGGCCGCTAGGAGAAGAGAGAATCGCGCTATAAATTCTGAAAATGCGGCCGCTAGGAGAAGAGAGAGATAGAGTTTAGAGCTATACCACTTCTGGATTGAAGGTGTGGTGAAGAGAAGTGCGAACAGTCGTCAGTGTAATGGCGTTTTCCATTGGAGTCCCCTGAGCGCTCCTGGAGCGCTCCTAAATATAAAACGTGTTCCATTGGGGCAAAAAGGGCAACTCCCAAAAGGAGGCACGTCTTCCATTGGCACTGTTGCTCCCTCGCGGATTGATCCGAGCTGCCCCAACTCGAGGGACGGGGCAACCAAAAAAAGCAATTTTTAAGCAAAGTGACTCCGAGAAAAATTCGTAGAGAGAGAAAGCACTATACCAGTTTCAGTTTGAAGGGGTGATGGGAGAGAAGCTGAAACGAACTGGCGGTATACGCGAGCTCCGCTCGGGTCTGTGTTGAAAATGCCGCTTTCGATTTTAGCAACGTTCTAGCATAGAGGCACTAGTTCCTCTATTACGGTCCTAGTCAGGGTTGGAAATAAGGATTTTTTAGAAAGTGGACAGGTGACCAGTGGCCCCCTGGCCTAGAATAAATAAACTGGACCACGACCAGTGCACTTCGTCTGCTACATTAGAATAGCGTGTTTTAACTTATAACCGTTTTTAATAGCTTGAATCAGGAAACTATAGAGGTATACACTTGGAATGTCTAAGGTTCCATTGGGACGGTGATACGAAAGCACGCCGAGAAAAAGGCGGGGCTTAACTACGTCAAGTGTAAGACGTAACACGACATTTCTAATTCATTGGCTCGAGGTTTAACGCGAAAAGAATGCGTCGTCATGGTAACAAGTAGGCGATCTTCCCGCGCAAAATGGGCTTATAAAACAATGGATTTAAAAACCTCAATTTTTTATCGTACTTAATATTTTAAAGTAATTATAATGTTCTTCGCGAAAGATGTGTAGTGATACCTAATTTCAGGTATTTGTATGGTTATAAAAGAGATAATCAGGTAAGCTAATAATATAATAACCATGACTAGGCTTAATGACGAGTTTTCGTCGAATTAGGGTAGCGAGGCGCGAGAGTTTTTCTCGTGAGATTTCCCGCTTTAAGACACGCCCATTTCTAATTACTAGAATAAAACCAGCTCGAGTCAAGTATACTCGATAGCCCTTCTCGTTAACAGGGCCGTGCAGAGGGGGGCTGGAGGGGCAAAATCCCCGGGGCCCGGGCGAAAAGGGCCCGTACCTGTAGGGCCCATCGAAGAAGCTCAAGGGGGCGTGCAAATCAAGATAACTTGGGAAAAGTTTTCAGGGCTCAAGGGGGGGGGGTGCAAATCGAAGGGGCCCGCAAGTAAGTTTGCCCCGGGCCCCAGGATACCTCTGCACGGCCCTGCTCGTTAAAAATATTACTCGAGGTTTTTTCTGAATTACTTGACTCGAATAATATAAAATTTCCCCTTAAACAAGACAGTAATCGTTTACTCGACTTGACTTCAATATTATTCATAGAAATCGGATTAAATATACAAAAGATTGCTAGGCTACCGGAAGCTTATATGCAACCGCACACATGACCGGTCATGATTAACGGAGTCAAGGACAAAATTATAAAATAATATAGCAAGTAAAAAACAAAAACGTGATAATGTATAATATACAGTGTCAGGTTGAGCTAAAAGAAAATCAGGCACCACAGACCGCACAGCCCGACGCGATAACCTTATGAAAACTGGAAGGATGGAACGAACGGCAAAATGCCATTGGCGCATTTTAGTCTTGATACGAGCTTTAAATTTATTTGCCCCGTGGCCTCTAAGTCTTTCTGAGGACATTCATCTCGATAAAGTAACTGGAGACCAGTGCTTCCTTGCCCGTCCACATACTCCATATCCGAATAATGTCATAGAGGGTATTCCGACGCATGGGGGGGGGGGGTAAACATTTAATTTAAGTTATCGTTCAGCGTGCGGCAAAAATCAAGACCCCGCTCAAGTTTAGTGAATCGATTATGGGCTTTAACTAGGTTATCCCTACCACCCAACCTCTGATGCAAAGTTTATGTAGGGAAGGACTAGTGAGTGATAGAGAGTCCGTATGAGTTTTGGTGCTAGAAAATAGAACGACCTCCTTGCTTAAAGGGATCCATCACTCACAATAGGGGGAAGCATAGGGGTAACATAAAATCCAGACTTGCAGTGTTCTTCAAAACCAGTTTTTTTGTGACCCCTATGACTTCCCCTGTTGTGAGTGAGGGATCCCTTTAACCATTAATACAATTTATTTTCTTCACCACCTTAGTGGTATGAATACTGTAATTAAGGAAAGGGTCGATCCATACTCCTAAGGCATGAACTGGAGAGTTAGAGGTTAAGATTGAACCATTCATAGCTGGAGCGAGCGTTTATTATTATTCCTAATAAACTTTTAATTGGCAATGTGTGAGACTGTTGTTCCTAGTAGGCAGTGTTCTAGTACGCCAGTAGATGTGTTTGTAAAAGTTAGCTACGTTTTCAAGCCATATGTAGAGAGCCACGCAGGGAAAAATCTTAACTGTCTAAATATTTCTTGGTCCTTTTGACAATATAATTTGGTTGTTTTTTGCCTTCAATGACATTAATGCACTAGCTCGTCCAAATAAAATACTAGACAAATTTGAAAATCCTATAGAAAATGTAGTTTGGACTACTATCACTAGGAGGTGCTATTAGAAGTCAAGTCCTGGTTCAAAGCGTGCTTAGTAGAAAATGTATATAAGGAATAGATACTCCGGCTCAGTTTTTAAATATCCCTTAGTACTTTCTTTTTATTTCGTAACGAAGTAAAAGTTATATTTTTTAAATAGCATTACGCAATGCTATGTTTTTAAATTTAAATAATTTTTAATCAAATTGAATTTTTCGAGATTTCCGTTTTGGAACATAGAGGAATAGCCCTGGAGTGGTATTGATAGTTCTGATTGGGCTAAGCACTGACATTCCTCTTCAGAAATCGCGTAAAGGGGGATGTAGAAACGGGGGGTATGTCCTTGGAGGAATAAAACAAGTATACAGGAGTTGCGGAGAGCTGCGAAATCGGTTTCGTCAGTGACTGTGAACTCGTGCGAGACGGAGGGGTTCAAACGCGACTAGCGCCAGCTGCATACGGAATTTTGCAACTATTCTCATTTTATATCATTGTTTTCGCGTCGTCTGGTTTGTTTTGAAACATTTCTAAATTCTTTGCACCTTTTTCCAAAATGACTCGTATTTGTTTGGAGGAATAAAACAAACCAGACGACGCGAAAACAATGCTATAAAATGAGAATAGTTACAAAATCCCGAATGCAGTTGGCGCTAGTCGCGTTTGAACCCCTCCGAATCGCGCAAGATCACGGTCACTGACGAAACCGATTTCGCAGCTCTCCGCAACTCCTGTATACTTGTTTTATTCCTCCAAGGTATGTCGAGGTAGACTTTTATCTATTCATACATTCCAAGAAAGGCAGCGCGATCATGGCGCGATCTACCGGTTAGGGTTTGAATTCTTTAAAAAGTCTACCTCGACATTTCCCCCCTTCCCCCCCCCGCCTCGAACTGGCACTACGCTGTCGGATTTAGCGCCTTCTTTCCTTTCCCCTCCTCTACTATTTCTCCATGTTTGGAACTACGGTAGCGTCTTCTCTCTAGTCCATAGAAATTTTCTATGCTCTAGTCCATCGCTGAGTCTTGTTTTATTTCTGGCATCATGAGAGAACAAACTTCAGAATTGTGGCTTTCGAATCGATCGCAATTTTAACACCCCGCAAAGTCACACGGTTTCTATTCCTATTTTTTGTGAAATATATTATTGCTTAACACGCTTACAATATGAAAATGACTGTGGTGGTTCCGTATTTCGGGGGTATGAACAATCACTTGTGACATGTAGGCCTAGGACGGTAAACAGTGTTTTTACGTGGGTGTTATGGAAATTGTTCCAGAAAAAAAGCGGTTGCACACCTTCGCAAAACAACATCCTACAAATTTATTAAACTAGGTCCAAGATTTAGAAGTACCCATTTTCTTTGGCAGGTGAGTTCCTAAACAAGTCACTTGGTTAAATATCATAAATATCATATCTATTGGGAGATCATTATCCAAAATAGGTTTAAAAAAATGGAATCCAGGAAATCAGTTATTAAAGAATTATGTAAAAAGTTTGAGAATACCCCTGGTGAAAACAACTCTAGTTTGGAAGAACAAAGTGGAAACAATTCGATTTCCGCAACGGATCTCTGTGAAAGTAATAATAGCCCCTTAACAGCCAGTGTATCAGTTAAAAAGTTTGATTCCGAAACACCTAATTTGAGATGGAGCAATTACAAAGAAATGTATAATGGGGTAGTACTCATAAAGCAAGAAGAGAAACACAATGGCGTTCCGAAGAAGTCAAAACCCTACGCTGAGGTTCTTCCAATAGTGCAACACCCTAAAGACAAAGCATCGAAAAGGGTTTCTAAACCTTGTAACAATTTGAAATTGTTCACAGAAAATTTTCAAACTAAGCCAACTATTTCTGATAGAAAGAAATTGTTTGAAAAAAATAAGCAACAGAATCTACCAGACGAAACTAATATTACTAGATCTAGGTCCAAAAGTGTACCTTTTGCTTCTGCCCTTGGAGGCACATCATATAGTAATATAGAGGGTGACATTCACCACGCTAGTTTTGCTGTAGCAAGAACAGACTCCGATGTGTCAAGAAAAAATGTAACCAATCGACATCTTATGAGGCCTCCACCTAAGAATGATATTTATCCTACACCACCCAAGAAGCCACCTCGAACTTTTGCTCACGATCGTTACATAGAAACAAAACAAAGTGTATTTCCAAAACATCAAATTGGGAATATGCAAGATTTTGATTGTTCTAATTCAAATAAACCCAATTTCTTTGCTCCTAGTTCTAAGGGTTCTCCTCCCGTGTTTGTTGATTTAACGTCAATCAACTTAGAACCCTCGAAACACTATGGAACATTAAAACGGAGCTTTAGTGAGGAGCATGTTTACGCTGAACCCTATGAAGCGTTATATTCTGGATCTGGAATTCAAAATACGAGGTCAGTTACTCTATCTGCTCAAGAAAATGTAAAAAAGTGCGATAGCAGGTCTATCAGTCTGAAGAGAGACAATAATCAACTTCATTATATGGTAAAAAATCTTAAAATCCTTTTATGGCAAGAATGCTAAAAATGAATTTTTTTAGAGCACTCCCATTGTAGATCTTGAGTCTTGTATTGGCATCAAATCACCTCGCCAAAAAAATAAAATAATTAATGGCTTGCCCTTCACACCTTCTCGAAAACCTAAATCCACTACTACCAATGTAAGTATAAATTTACGCAGAAGTTTGTAATAAATCTATAAGAGAAGTATCTACACCAGAAACGGGTAGCTTCGTAGACTAGAGGCTATTTTCAATTAGTGCCTATATTGTTTGATTAAAAATGCTCTCAATTTGAAATATAATTATGAATGTTTACTGTTTTGAAGAATCTATCTAAGAAATTTTCTCTTGAGCATTTAAGATTTCTAGATTAGTGAAAAGTCACGTGCTTTAAAAATTAAGTAAAACTTTATTAAAAGTAAGTTTGAAAAATTGTGATTATTTATAGAACTTCGTTTTATATTATTTGATTACTGTGTTATACAAATTTAATATAGCCATCAGCATAAGTAACATATTGCCACCTTCCTTTTTGGTGAGAACCGCTAAAGTATATTAAAAATTGAAAAACTTTCAAAAGTAGATACTTTGGAAAAATAAAAATTTATGGAGCCAAAGAATAAAATTTAAAATTGTTGTTTTAGCTTATTTTTATTGCTATCAAACCAACTTTGGTAATCAAGAGAGTGGGGAGTTGCAAACTATCATTAACCCAAATTTATCAGCTTATACTTATGGATTTGTGTTACTTATAAGTTATAACATCATAAATTTATAGATGACCTCTTCGGTAATATGTTTATTCCTTTCTAAGGTAAAAGAAATGGTCAACCAATCTTTCAACCAGTTATGGAAAAAGTTATATGTCAGAGGGGTAAATGAAGAAATTGACTTAAATGGGGATGATGTCACTGGTAAGTTTTTTATTATCATTTACACTGAGGATACAAACGATAGGTCAAAAGGGCGCGTAATGGTAAAATTAAAAACTTGTCAAAATGGAAAAAAAATTCAGAGCACATATCAATCAATATTGTCTATTTCTATTATAAAATTTTGCATTCAAATTTAAAAGTACATATTTGAGAAAATTGCCTTTGAGGTTAATGCTCTGAAACGAAGTGGGAAGAATGCATGCTTGAGAAAAAAATTAAATTGAGTGTATTATCCTTCATAGGAGACAGCGGTAGCGAAGTATCTATGAAAGATGTGCAAGAAAGGATAATCTACGTTAGATCCCTCAAAAGCAAGGTGAATTAACATTTATTTTAAATGTGGTAGTAATAAATTTTTTAATCGCTACTTGATATATGTGGTAAACAACATCTATATTATTGTATTCCATTTGTAGGTTATTGGTTCAGTAGGAAGTGAATGTAAAAATGAAAAATCTAATCTTTTTGACTGCCTACTTGTTTCCTGCCTAACTCCAGCCAGAAAAGACTCGCTTCCTAAACCAAGATTAATTTACAAATTTCCAAAACAGGTTGGTTATTTTTATCTTATACTAGTCTTGTAGGTCTTTTGTGGGGGAAATTTTGTCATGTTTTTATTACGGACCTTTTTTGCTTCCACTGTGGGTGTATACGCTACTTTAGTTTTGTGTAGGTTCTTATCTCTATGGTCTCAAATTTTCCACCCTATACTTGTTAGTCCACAATAAATATTTCTTCATCAAATTTTTGGAACTCTAGAAATCCTTTCCAAAAAATTAGCTTATACCAAATTTTACTCACTGAACAATAAAAAAATTTCTGTAAGGGTACCCTCCTATCAATACAAAATTTGGAAGAAATAGGTGTTTCGGAATTTGCGTTTCTTATGTAATAACAGTTACTAGTATCTACATAAGTAACATAATAACAAAAAGTATGACACTTCCTATTGTTTGAATGCTAATTTATTAACTGAACCTATTTTCCATACTGACCCTCCCGCCCAGCTTTGACTTGGACCTGAAACTGAACTGAGTAGTATATTATTGTCCTTGGCACTAGAATATTTCTATTTGGGCATATTTTAGACACTAGGGAGCTCTGTGCTGAATGAAACCTTGATAGCGCAATAACTATGAAAATGAGTTCGGTGATAATCTAGGCTATTTGTCGTACTAAGTTATTATGTTAATTAAACTTTATTTCGTAACTTCTTAAAATAAAATAATGATTATGAGCAAAATAATGTTACAATACTTGATGTGATAAAAAAAATTATTCATAGATGGGTTGCTAAATTTGTATAAAAACTAAATATTTAGCAATGGATTAAATGTTGAAATTACAAGTTTCCTCCCAATGTATAAATTTATTGATGTTTTTTAATTTACAGAAAGAAAGTGAGTATGAGCAAATGATGATACCCCAGTTGTGCTTCCCAGACTGTGCTACGGTTAAATCAACAACTACCTACAAAAGGTAAGTCAATATGTCAAGCCAAAATCTTTATAAAAGCTATGAAGATGTCTTAAGAGTTTTTGTGTAAATAATTCATCAGCTTCATCTACAAATGTTCTTTTGAGCCATCTGTATTAAAACCTCAAAACAACATATCAAAAATTATGTAAAACAAATTATTATATGGCACCAATGCAATTGTTTCAGTAAATTGCTAATATTTAAGAGACATATGAACTTGCATATATGGTAAAACGTTTAGATGCCATGCTGCCATATAACTAATTTCACTTTATCTGCCAAAGTTTAAACTTGCTTTGCGAGGTCAAAATAGGGTGAAAGAACTTAACAAACTGTCTCTTGCGCATCATTTTAATTACAGTGAGACATTCATGTTTGTTGTTAAAGATGGAAATGGAACCCAAACATTTGGATTTTGCTTAAGACTTCTGGTAAATATTTCCTTTATTTTTGCACGAGAAGTTTCATCATCCTTATTTAAAATTTATCTAGTTTGCTCACTTTTGTCTCAAACATTTTCCCATTTTAGGGAAGTCCTCAAGTTCCAAAAACTGCATTTCTTACCTTACCTGCTGTTGTATGTTTACTCACCAATAGAAATTCCGTAGGATTATATATGAAAGTAAGTACGCCACACAACAATTATTCTAGTATTATTATTTTGAGGGGTTCAGCTTATATAACTAATGTTAAAAGGAGAATCATAAAATAGTAAAAAAAAGTTCTTTTTAAATTAACTACAAAAACTAAAACCATATAAAGTTTTTATTATTTCCTTATGTTTAATATAATGTCCATGTAATATTTCAGATTCTTCTTGAAATAGAAAAACACCTCTTTCTTTCCCATCTTGATTTTCAAGAGTATATTTCGAGATTATATAACACTGAAGTTCCTGTTCCTGGAAGAGTTTTTTGGCTCCCAGATATGAGTGAGGTAACTAAAATCTTTTCCTTTTCACAATTAATTCTCAAAAATGAAATTTAAACAGTTTAGTACTAAATACAACCTGGTTTTATTATCTTTCGATTTTTATTGAAATGTTGTTTTAATTACAAAATATAATGATTGGTAAAAATAATATTTTTGTCATCAATTCTAACTTTTTTTTACGTATAAGAACTTAATTTTTCTAAATGAAGAACTAGTTTACGTATGGCTTTGGAGTAAAAAAAACCCCTATTAAACAAAGAATTATCATACTGAGCTATTTGTCAAATTTCAACCAAGTCACGATGGTAAGAATCTGAAAATGAGGTGTTTGATGACTCGTACTGGCACATGTTTCAAACCAGATAAATTATCATAAAGAGTAACTGTCAAAAATATATAACTCGTGAGAGGAAAATTATTAGCCCACTTGAGCAATTTTGTAAAACAAGTTAGCATATAGTGATATTTGGTTAGTATATCTGTTATATTATAACATTTTTTCCCACCCTGTTACCATTACAGTTAAATAAAAACTCAAGAACCCAAATTCTAAGGCCCACAGACAACAGGATTATTAATGTAAGTTGTATAAACTGGTTAACGAGAATTCATTATCCGTTTGAAGTGTGGCTTGCTCACATTTAAGTTACCTCTTGGAAAAAAATTCTGTTAACTTAACAGGCTCTTTTGGCCTAAGTTGTGAGCTTTAAAGGCCTAGTTTCACTCGTCTTTGGAAAAAAGTATTAAAATTTTTGGATTACTTCGCCATTGTATTCCCTCTTATTTGTAGCGATGTCAATGATGTCAGTGGATTAAATCCAGTATTGTAATTGCTATTAAAATTGTCAGTAATTACAATACCCTTGACGCAAAGTACAAATTAAAATTCAAAATTCAAATTCAAATTATTTATTTACTCGAGAGTCATATTAAGATATCAAGGTATAACTGCTATCAATAGGATAATGATTAATGAAGGCGAATAAATATGATGTTGGAACCCTTTTTTGATATGGGGGATTAATTTTAGTGAGAATGTACTGTCCTATTGTTTATATTCTATATCTGTTATATCAAAAGTGACATAATTACCAAAAGAGTGACAATCCCTGTACTTTCGTATGCTAAAGGTTTAATGAATGCTCGACTCGAGATTGACCACATAAAAGACTTATTGTCGCCTTTCTGGATCTTTTTTTAGTCTATGGTATTATATCGTAGGTAGATGGCGATAGCATCTCCACAGAACAACGAAAAATAAAAAAATACATTAACTTTGACCAGTGCTACTTAGTTCATCCGTTCCTCACTAAGAGGCGTTATTTGTTGGTTTTAACTTCCTTCCCTCCCCAAAGCATACTTTCCCTTCTCCCGTACCAACTTTTATTTCGCTAGTAACAATCATTATGAAAAAGGTCCGATTGACACACTTTTGGTAATTATGTCACTTTTGGTTATATCTATTATATTCTTACTATCATAAGTACCATAATAACTGTTAGGATAATATTTCATGATTTGATTAAGTCTTTTTTGAAAGCGTTCTAATTTTCAATTGGCATTGACTTTCCTATTAAATAGTCTGTCAGCAGCAAGTTCTTGGACATTGTTATGTGACAGTGATAGTCGTTAGTCCTTAGCTACATTATGATTTATATGACCATTGATGAAACAGACTATCATTAAAAAAATAGTGTTGAAAAAATACTATATACCTCAGCTATTATGTTACTTATGTTAATATACAACAAATATTCACTTAAAAATTGTAAAATCTTATCAAGTTCCTTCTCAAATGATTTTAGACTGAAATTACTCACCTGTTGCAATTTCTGGAGGTTGACCTGCTGCTTCAAATTGTCGCTTCATTATTATTAGAAAGACGGGTATTACTAGTTGCTGACTCAAGCAGGTTTGAAAAAAATATATAACTAAATGGTGTTTCAAAATTTTTAATTTAAAAAAAATGTTTTAGCACCTTATTTAAGTGCTCTATGGCCATACTGTCTCTTCTTTACCCACTTTCTTGGCAGCATAGTGTCTTGCCTGTATTACCCGAAAGTCTTTTGGCCCAGTCGTGTTCAAGCTCACCGTATTTATTTGGAGTGTCTAGTCAAAGTGTTCATAAAGTAATGGACATTCAACAAGAAAAGGCATGTTTTGAGTTTTAACTATAGAAATTCATTAATGCAATTGAAACAATGCATGTATTAGTATCGAGTGAAAATTACCCATTTTAATTAAAATTTTCATCTTACTAGATTTTAATAGTCGATCTAGATCAGGGATTTAAATTGAGGGAAGTAGGAGATGAACACACAATTTTGCCAAGTCGATCACAAAAAGCCGTAAAATGTGCCTTAAGTCTTGCTAAAAATATGACAGGTGCATAATATTTTTTCCCCCTTTTTAAATTCTATTTCAATTTGTCAGAAAATAATTTTAAAATAAAAAATTTACTTTCAGATCCAACTGAAATGTTGAGAGATGTCATGATTAGTGAAGCGTTTATTAGAATGTTTGTTGAAACCATTGGACACTGTGATAAATATATAACTGAACCAAATCGTGGAAATTTAGTCTTTCAGGTACAGTATATTTGATAGTTATTAGGTTATGGATTATACTGAAAATCATCAAACATTTAACTCTTCAAGCTGTCCCTAACTAGAATGGGACAGACATTTACCAAAACCCCATGCATTAGCGTTCATACTGGGGGTCTGAAAAATCTTTTGATAGGTGACGTTGAGGTTGTGGTTGTTTTTAGAGACAGCCTCCATTCATTTAAATTATTTAATAATTTAAAAAAAATTATGCCATAAACTAATGTTGCTTTGGCACCACATTTCAATTAATTTGAACTCAATACATCTTTATTACTGGGGTCATGGCAAAACTACTGAGCATATAAAATTTTTTGAAGATAGTGACCTTGTAGTTTAATCCTCAGTTTGTACCTCACTCGCCCGAAACAATTCTAGAATCCGCAATAGTTGATAAAACTATTGAAATCTGAAAATAAACAAATATTACAAAAATATTTTAGTTATTTCTTAAGTTTGAGAATGATTGTCAAAATCAGAAGAAAAATGTTTTCATAATTAGCTTGGTAATACATATCCTATGTTCATAATTAAAATAATGTTTTTCCCTAAACATTTCATGGCTTATTTTGTTCATTTTACTTAACTGAATTAAGAGATTTGGATATGTTTCTGTTAGTTGAATTGGAAATTTCTTGTCTTTTAGAGGGAAGATTTTTTTAAATATCCATCCTCCAAAAGTGTTCAGATGTTTCTCACTTGGTTTTGTGAAACACAAATGTTTGAAGTTTTCATTGAAGAGAGAATTAAATTAAAACGAACCTCAAGCATACGAAAACAACCAGGTTTTAGTGCACCCCAAGGATTATTCGACCGTAGACTAGAAGAATTTTGGAAGCAATGCCACGGTACAAGTGGTATTAAGGAAAATGTTCGGGAATTGGGGAAGAAAGTTAAAAACTTTGGTGAGTTTCTATTTTAACTTTTATGCCTTATCTTTTGATATAGTAACTGTGGTTTTTGTCAGTTGGTGAATTAACATACTACTGACCAAAGCATTCTATAACTAATTGAAAAAATATAAATTTTGTATAAAAAGTAGCTAAAATTGTTTTTGAAATGTAAATCAGGGTCAGGGATTTCTTGATGGTCCCCAAATTTCTGGATCAAGTTTGTAGGTCAACCATATAATCCCTTTCAGTTCTGATACAAGGAAGATGATGTTATATTGTGACCTAATAAATATAGTTACCAATCTTTTTCTTTCTTTTATTTTTAGGTGAACGGCTCAAAGGATTTAAAGGATTTTGATATTTGGTAGATGGTTGTTTATTAGTGATATGGAAGTTCGCTTTGTATATTGAATCATTACTTTTTTTAACAATGAAAATTAAGGCTTTTTAAAGGCTATATTTTAAGTATGGAGATTTTATGGTTTACAAAATGTGAATTTTAATATTCAATGAGTCGTGATGCAATCACAGAAGCTGTGGGTTAAATAAATTTCCAAATTTTAGATATATTTTTATATTCTTAGGTATTTTATACAAATTGTTTTATTTTTCAAATATTCGCACTTATCATAAAGTTTAAATCATGTGATTCTTGGAAATTTTTCAATTTTAGTTTGGATTATCAAACAATTTTAATTTTTTGTTTTTGTACTCAAATTGGGTCTACAAAACACTATCTTACATGTTTAACAACAAATTTGAAATCCCCAGTAAAAGTAATTCAAATTAACATTAAGTTAATTTTATCCTAAGCATGCTGGGATAGTGTAACCAGTTATTTTGGTAGGAACTTACAGGAATTTCTTGACCAATTCATTAAAGATGTCAGTCAATAAACAGTAGGTCACGTGTAAAGGTTTTTTCTACATCACTAGCAATAGTTATTGAAGATAGAGAGCACAAGTCGATAAATATTTTTAAATTTGAAGTCCACTAAAACGCATAAGGTCGTGACACTGAGAAAAACATTTTATACCTTTATTTTTTTTGTTTTATTTTATGGAACTATTCCACAAAATCAAAACGCAGATAAAATCCGAATTTTTTCTAAATTTTTTTTATTTTGAGATTTAACAAAAAATCCACAAACCCTGCAATATAAATTAAAGTAAAAATGCCAAAAATTATATTTTGATTTGTTAGAATTTCGATGTGCTAGTGCCACTCCTCACTTTCACATGTCTTCATTGCTTCAAAAATGTATAGAAAGTTAACGCCCTTTCTTGCCCTCATAGAAAGGGTATTGATACAGTTGCTATTCATGATGTAATTAATGTTGTCGATGCGGGACCCTTGTCTTAACTCTCTTTTAATGTAGATGTTATTGGTTTTGTATAATTCACCATAGCATTTTCCAATCAACTCTTCCTTCTTTTTATCTTGAAATCCTATATAATCCAAACAAAATTGTTTAATAATTAAAACAAGATTCCTATATTTTAACATTTTAAATTTCCAGCTATCCAACTTAAGAAACCCAAATGCTTGTTCAATATACTGCTATTTGAAATATAAATTTACTGTGTACTGCAAAAGTGTTTAAGGTGCAATGCAATTTTTAATTTCAAAATCAATGTAGAGATATTCATTGTCCTTGTATCCTCCGCACCTCTTCACTGCTTTCTCAGATGCCAAAAATTTAAGTTTTTTTTATAAAAAAATTTGGTAACATATTTTCAAAAGTACATACAACTATTATTTATCTGCAGAGTTAACATTTTAAAGGGCAACGCAAGTGAGCTGGCATTTGTATGAATATGAATGCAAAGTACGAAATTTACAGTAAACTCTGCGTGGTCTCGCCAGTACCGAGTGGGGGTGTAGGGGGTTAAAAAGCACGTTGCTTTTTCTTTATTTTGCCACAGAGCTTGCGTTGCCCTTTAAATAACACCCTTAAAATGATTTATTCATCAATTCGTTTTTTGAATCATTATAAAATCTTTGTTCTGGTAATTAATGTTTTAGATTAAAAAAATTTCATAAAATCAGTTCATTAATACTAATAAGTATTATTATTAATAGTAGCATATAAAAAAGTTGCTTAAGGTACTCTTTGATAGGTTAAGTTTTGAGCTTTTTTATTGTAATACCAAATTACAAAAATTCAATTTATTTTCCTACAATGAATGTGTTGTTACTGTAATATTTATTTAGAGTAGCAAATATGATGATGATGGCATAATTGAAATATATAATGTTTGTTAAATTACTTTTTATGCATCGTACAAAGCCAGAAGTTAATAAACTCAAGTAATTAACGAAAAAACCAAAGGCATTCATATAATACCAAAAGCTTTATATTTGAGGAGTGATATGAGGAAAGGAAATTCAAAAGTGGTTGTGAATTTGACCTCAAATGTTTATTGAATAGCTCATTGATTAATCTGTTCATTTTTCTTCTGGCAAAATTAATGCCTTTTTAATGCTCAGGGTGAAAATACCACGATTAATAATTTTACCAAACTATACTAGTCACTACTTCTGGTATTTCTAATTTTGTCAATTATGAAAAATTATAATAAGTTTAATGTTACGAAATGATGATGGGCATTATGTAATTGGGTTATGGTAAATTCAGTAAAGGCCTTATAACTCATATTCTGTTTCTTTCTTAATAGAAAATTAGGCTTATGTTAAAACCAGCAGCAAAAGTGGATAATAAAAAAACTATTTAACTCCCTACAGACATGTCAAAATCTTGGGGCTAAATTCACCACAAATTCCGGCAAGACGTTCGTCCGCAACAGCAGCAAGAAAACAGTGCGGTATGAAATATCTCCATTTCAAATATTAAGTTAATTTTCTTATGTACGCTATAAACCTGTAATAATAATAATCAGCTAGGCTAATACCCAATTAAGGCACCTTCTTTAGCCCAAGTCATCTAGCGACTTATAATTCCTTAAACAGGTGGCCAACAGCTCCCTACAATAACTATTACCTAGCTATGTCACTGAATGTTTTCAATTGGTAAAAAGTAAGACGCGCAGGTTCGGTCTTAACTTGGTTAACAACCCGTTCTCTTTTTCCGAGAAAAGTGTTAAGCATAAGGGCATTTCGTTGTGGAGCAGCCTTCCTAATAGATTAAAGGAAACCAAATCAACATTATTATTATTATTTTTAATATTATTATTATTATTATTTTTATTATTATTTTTATTATTTTTATTATTATTATTATTTTATTATTATTAATACTTTGAAGTATTATCTACTTTTGCCATGAGGTATAACTATATTAAATTTTATGAACTGAAGCCTAGAGGGCAATAAAAAAGCACTGGATTTTCTTGAAAATTTCATCCTGATCAAGATATTTTATCTTAACTTAATTAGGTTGGTTCACATTTTTTTTCTAAATTGACCCTTATTACGCCCTCGAATTCCTAAAATCTGTAGTTACAAATTACTGTAATTTTATTGAGTGGTTTTTGGGTGCCCTTGGTAAAAGCACTTACTTATTTTCGAATATTCATCACTTGGCAGTGCATTTGATCTACTTAAGAAATTCTATAGTTAGTTTCACTGAGGAATGTGTCCAATAAATCATCAAAAAGATGGACAATATGCCCCAAAAAGGAAAAATACCAAATACTTACCAATGGTGGAAATGATATAAACACACTTCATTTGTTCAAAACTGTTGCATGATGTACTGAAGATAGCAGTTGACACAGTTATGACCCCATTGAAATTCCACTGTCGATTCCTGAAGTTATAATTTTATCATTAGTCAGGAGTAAAAGTAAAAATATATAAGCTCCATATAAACATTTTTTATCTATTTGGAAGCTATAAGCTAGAGTTATAAATTCATGGCCACTCAAAAATAGAGCATTAAAAAACTGGAGAAAGAATACATATAGTAATATTACAAAAGACTTACATCAGAATAATATCGTCTATAAACAAATAAATATCTCTAGGCAGGTTAATCTTAGCCATTTTTCATCATCAGGAAAACTAACACGCAGTAAATTTTGAGCCATGATGCAGTGTGTGCTTCCTCAGTTTAGTGGGAAAATCGCATTCATTGAAAGTGTCTCGAGCCTGCCTAGGTTTCAATTTTACAGCCTAAATGGAAACTTATCTTAAAAGATCTAATTATATACTTCTGGTAGTACTAATACATTAATATATTATAATTAAGTATATGCAGTAAGAAATGCAAGACTTTTTTTTGGCTTTTTGGTAAAACGAACAAAACTTTATTTTTTGAGCGCGTCTTCTACAAACTTCATGAAAGAGTTTATTTTTCATTTTGTTTTTATTTCCTGGTCTAAAGTTGCAAGGTAGGGGAACAGGAAGTCTGTCTGTTGTGTTAGTGTACTTTTTGTATTTCACCTTTTTTCAATCAACTTCTCACATCGCAGCATTTTGTGAATAAAATTAACATTCTTCATAAATGAGAAAAAATTTAAGGATAATAATCCAAGTAAATTTTGAAGAAAAAAAAACAATTCGGATATGTCTCCATTCTTATCACATTACACGTGGTAAAAATTGCATAATATAAATAATTTATCAGCATCACTAGGCTTTTTAAATAATTATACAATCAAATTCTGAGTGAAATAATTACAACAAATAAGCAGACTCCATAAATTTCCATTTTAGTTTTAACAATTTTGGAACATTACAAGGAGTGGGCTTTCAATTAAATAAGATTTGTTTAAAAAATTACAGAAAGTTTTGGAATCTAAGGCCATATGCAACAAAATGAGAAATTTTTTAATTTATTTTCTCTACCCAACAAGTGTATTACGTGATCGCATTCCTAAAATGAAGAGCTTTTTTTACTTAGGTTGTTTTTTCGATTAGCACCACAATATCGTAATTTTTATTATGCTGGTCTATTAAGTGAACCACAGCCAAAACTTTGTTGAAATATATTTACAAAGTAGAATAAAAGTGACATCATATTATTCACCGAAGTTTGTCAAATAGTAATATTTTTTCTTAACATTTTAAAGCTAGAAATTATTTATAATATCTTACAATAGGTTTGTTTTTATAATCCTACCCTTAAATAGGCCTATCTGAGGAATGTGAGTATCTCGCTGATGCTTCCGTCCCGGTGAACAAGCTCATTGCCCTAATACAGTAAAAAAAGGAATAACTACAATTGTCTACTATAAATACGCGATACTTTTTTATTTTAGTTATATTCTCAAAAGGAAAACAGCGACTTTAATGTTTTGCATAGGCCTATGTTTTGATAAAGTATTAAATATCTTTTATTTTTTTTATGAGCCCCACCGCTGAAGGTTTTAAACTCCCTATGGTTAACATTAGCGAAAAATATGTACAATAAAAAGTTTATAGTTCTAAGGGGATGAAAAATAACAGGCCTATTTTGTGAGGATAAATTTAAATAGCGTAATATATTACGTGAAATATCCTAAGAATTTTTAACTTCTATAATTTTTTCAGCAACCTTAGATTTGGCCATATTAAAACTCACTTTGTTCTTAAATTTTGAAAAATTAAATTATTTATAACAGTTAAATTTTTATAATAAGCTTAACCGAATTTCAAAACCTAGCATTCATTGCATTTGACCTTTTTTTAACAACCTAGAAGGATAAATTTATTTTTATACATATATTTATATCTAAATTTTTCCAACATAAGTAACAATTACAACAGGCTTGCATAAATTACACTTGACAATGGTTTAAACGTTCAGGTGTCAGTACCTACCAAATACTGAAATCTGTTTTCAAATACAATTTTTAATATATTTTATATTTCTTAATTTATCCCATTTCAAGATGTATTTTTAACAGTCATACGCACCCTGAATGTTTATTACGTTCTAATAAAAACAATCTATTAACTACGATAGATTTCTCTTATTATAAGGATAAAATTAAGTCGGTCAAATAAGCCATTTTTCTAACACAAAATAAACATTTCGTAAAAACAAAGTAATAAAGTGTACTGTGATTTTTTATCTTTCTCGCTCATAGCATGCAGTTAAATAGTACAGAATTAATACTCGTCTTACCAGTCTACTCTGGTACTTTTTTTCAATTCCGACTAATGTTTTTTTCGATCACAAATATTATAATCTGTAGCATTTAATCCTCGTGTAAATTCCGTTCAACAACACCGATGATTCTATGAAAATTAAAACTGTACATTATAATATATTTGTATTTTACAGCGAATTATAATTATTTGGCTTGGCACGTTAATGTTTTTTCTTGTTGTTAATTTTTGTTGAATGCGCGCATGAACAAAATGTATGCATGAAAAATAGACTAATTAAATTTCACTGGAATTGCATTTGAAGGTGATATCAATTTTCGTAAAATTTAAAAGCTACTTTTTATGCGAATGATTTACATAAACAACAAAAATTTAAGGATATTTGATCAAACATAACTATAATAAACCTAAAAATCGCGATGTAATGGAATTTACAAATCGCGTAAACAAAGGATTTGAAATATCACACTGCGAATCTCCGTGGTAAATTTCGTATTTCTGAATTTATAGTATATTTACAGTAGTTTTAAGACTGCAATGCAAATAGGAAATGACCTGTTCAAAATCAGCACCACCATTAAGCGTAGCGGATATTTTTGGAAGTAATATATTTATTACTATGAGAATTTACCAATGATGGCTATTATGTTTTGTTTTCAATCCTTGGTATCCAGCCCTTGTTTACGCGTCACAATGTGCTGAGAACTAGACCTGTTTTTTGTATTTTATTTGGTTTTTTAAATCATTACTTTTTAATATTTTGAGTTCCGTATTCACCTCCCTGCAAAAAACAACGTGAAAGCTTCATAAGAGCACTTATAAGAACTTCTTGCCATAACCTGCATGCCGGCATATGGCTAGTTTATTTTTGTTATATAGAAGAAATTGCTAAGGGGTTTTGTTTTTATTATTATTTTAACCAATGAACGATACTTTAGCCACCGTATCTGTTAGATGTCTAATTATTTATACTTTAATGTTTTGTATAATATTTTTAAGACTATATACACTACAATGGCTGGGGGTTTAATTTCATTTTTGCCTAATGCCTCAATTCCTATTTTCTTTGTTAATTATTAATATTGCACAACAATGCCGAAAAAACCTATTCGGCTTCTTTAATTTTTGGCTTAAACAGGCTTTAAGATGAACCTCAGAAGCGCGCTTGTTTATTATTTTTCTTGAAATAGATGGCGCATACTATTGAGAAAAGAATTTTTTTTGGTCATTTACGCTTTTTTTTTTGGATTTTAGGGTGATTTTTTAATGATTTTTATTTCATGGAGAAAAATTGTTGTATTTTTTTCTCCAATTTTTAAACACTTTATTTTTTGAAAAAAAAACCTTGAAAAAGACTTTTTTCGTGAAATTTTTAATAATGCTTTGTCCCCCTTGCTTTATTTAAAATGTGCCATTTATAATATTTTTTTGGTGAAAGGGGAGAAGGAATATATTTTTTAGTTGATTCCATTGGTAGGGTGAAACTGATAGGTTTTTTGGGAAATGGTTGTTTCTAAAAATGAAAAGAAATATTATAGCACCTCATGGTTTTTTAACGTTTGAAGTTGTACGTTTAGTGTAAACAGTTATTTTATGACGTTTACTATATAAATATGGATTTTGCTTTTGGATGAAATTAATTTAACCAAGCTTCTTAGATCTATAGCATTTTAGTTTCAAGCTAAATTTCACCAAACCCCATGAATCCTACCATGTTTTTCTTTAAATTACCCAAAATTATTTTACCTACAGTTTTTCAAAGCCCTTTTCCTTAAGCAGAATTTGATGATTCTAGTTGACTCTTTATACTTATTCCCAGCTTCGTTTCTCAAAATCAAAGCGCCTAGATTTATTTTTACTTCGCCTTTTTTTCAAAACCAGTTAGAACTTTTCAAAGGTTTATCGTTTTTGTTATTTAAAACATTTTTCTTCCAACAATGTATGCCCACGTATTTTTTAAATATTATTTTAATAACGTTTTTGTTCCGATTCAATTCAACACTATCTTTGCAAAGTTTTAAATATCATAAAACGTAACTTTATATATTTTATTTTTTATATAAATTTTGGCTATTATGAGGGTTGGATTTTTTTTACGTTTAATATTTTAGCTAGCAATAGGGGTTTAACATTATACACGATATTTGACTCGAATTATTTTCATTGAATTAAAAATTATATATTTTTAATGTACGGGTATTATATTTTAACTGGGAAATTTTCAGTAGGCCTAGCATTGTTTTAATTATTTTTCCTTTTGGTGGGAATTTTTTGTCTTTTGCGTGTTTATGTAATATTTTTAACTCTAGCGAGAAAATGCGTAAATTCTAAAGATTTTTTAGCCCTATTAAACATTTTGCAAGTCTAGATGCCCTATTAGGTATTTTTTAAACTTTTTATGTGCCTCATATTATATCCTCATTTGTTTTAATTACACATATCTACATTTTTTTGTTTTTGGCTTTATATTCTATTTGAATTAGCCATGTTTGCTTTTTTTATAACAAAAATTTTCAAAGAACCAAAAAAACCACCTTTTATAATGCGAATTTCCAAGGCTTTTGACAACACACCTAAATGGGCGGGGCACTGAAATATAAAGTCTTTCGGACTTACGTTTTTATATTATTTTTCTCTATTACTTTAAATCACAGAGATATAGAGAGAAATATTTTTCATTTAAGTTCATGTTGCGTAAAAAAACCATAACACTTCAAAACTGCTTAAGCAGTGTGAATGTTTCATCGGAGGGTAGTTTGGTTGGTATGGAAAGAAGGGGGAAGGGTTGGTAATCTTATAACCTAATTTTGATGAAGAAAAATAAGACGCCATAATCGACCACTTTTCAGGCCTATTTAAGCGCCATATTCTGAGCAACGTAGCGGTTTTTATACATTTTTATTATTTCGTTTCGGTTTTATACTTTTTGTTTTTCGATTCTCCACGACAAACGCGAACTTTTAAAACACAAAAATAACTATTTTTCCCCCTAATAGTCTTAAATCCTTTTTTGAAAATAAAAATAAAATCTAACGTTACTCTTAGATTTTTGTGTTTAATATTTTTGAAAAGATTGTATTTAAGTGCTCGTAACTTTAGACGGAGTATTCAATTGAATCGTGTTGTTTAGATATATAGGATGATTTGTAAAGTAAATTATTAGACCTCTAAGTAAAACATTTTTTGGTGTATTTATACTACGGTATCGTGGTTTTAAGCTTTAGAGTTTCAGTGGTTTTTCTTCTTTTTCTCATTTTATGAAAATTAAAATTTACGGAAGCGAATATCTAATTTTTAGAAAAAGTTTTGAAGGGGAGGGGAAGATATATTGTAAGCGAGATAGATAAATTCTGTAAATATATAGTCGAAGTGAATTTATAGTAGCGTTATTAAAGTTTTTGGCTGGAGATGTGAGAGAACTTTTTGGTTCATTTTTTAGCGAAAAAACCTTTCGGTTATTTTTTTTATATCATTTTTTTCACTTTTTTTGCTTTTTTTCATAGTTTTTTGTTTTGAAACTGGAAAACAATTTCTTTGAACATTTGCCTCTTGAACTCGGCGTCAATTTCTCGTGGCTTATTTTGTTATCCATGCTTGTGTTGTATTTTCACGTGCACAAGATCAGCAGAGAGATTGTTTTTTAATTGTAATGAATAATGATAATTATTCTGTCTTCAGCGTGAATACATTTTCTTCTGATTTGCGGCGGAGATAAAAAGATGAAATATTTGTAGCTTTTCTTGAAACTGATTCGTAACACGATTTTTTTGTTTGAAAAAAATCAATTTTTTTCAAGTATTTTTGTGATGAGAACTTCTATATCTTAAATAAAGCAACCAATATGGTTCCTTTTTAAATACGAATATACTGATGTATGAAAAGTAGAAGTCAAGGAAATATTATTAATTAATTATGATTGAAAAAGTGTTAAACCAGAAGTTAAGTATGATAAATTGGGAATGTGTTTGAATAATTTACAATTAGGGTGCAAAATGAAGTGCACAAATTTTCAAGACAAATATATAAAATTGTGTTCATGACCATAGCAAGGTGGTAATCAAAAGAGGCAAATAAAATTAAAAAAATTTCCCCCAAAAAATTAGGTAATATCAGAAGTAAATGAACCGAAGTTATTGAAATAGCATTCAGAATCGGAGGGCATTTTCCTTATGAAAATTGAGTCAAATAAAAGCTAATTTCCATCCCCATCTTTTGACGCGATAAATTGCACTTGGGAATTGTGGGTATAGCTATTTCTATGTATAAAAAATGGTTTCATAAAAACAAAAACGTCTTTTTTCAGCCTAGGAGCGCACAAAATTTCAAATTTGAGGTAAAAATGTAACTTCATACTCCAACATGAGGAGTATAGCAGTCTGATAACTTTGGTTCATTTACTTCTGCTAATATATAATAAATTAACGTAAATGGCTTTGGAAGTCTGATATTTCGGTTTTATATTACCTAGCAGGAAATTATATATGTATACATTTAGAGCCTAATATAGGGTCGGTCAAACTATATATATGCTGAAATCTTGATTACTTTTGGTTTTTGTTTTCCCCCGAGCTCTTTGGTTTCCCCTTCCATAAAAACTTGAAGAGGTTAACGGTAATAGTTAGTGTAGGGAGCTGTTGGCTCGCGTGGCATGAAGGGCTAGCCACCACCCTCTTACGCATTGTAACCCGGCCACCTGAATTAATGGCTTTAAAAGTCGCTTGATGACTTAGGCCTTGGGTGGTGCCTTGGGTATTAGCCTAGCTGATTATTATTATTATTATTATTATTTTAAATCTTTTTTACCTTTCAGTAAAATTTTAACCAATGCAAATAGTTACATATAGGAAATATAAGATTCATTCAGATAGACTAGCTTGCATTTAAAGAGGTCTATTTTTATAAACTACTGATAGGTTAGCTTTGGTAATAAGCATTTAAAATGTGTTAATGCTGTTCTAATCAGCTTAATTTTTTTCTTCTTAATATATGAATATGAGAAAATTTACTACCTTATGGCACAATGAAACCCAATGCCCGAGTGCTGGTTGCAGGTCCGAAAATACAGGGAGCCAGTGCAAATTACCAGGGCCCCAGTCTCGATAATTCTTTCCATATTCACTACCAATTTCTATCTACAGTGTTGTTCCAAAAGCTCTTTGTTCTTCAGTTTTTTTTTTTACAAACATAAATTCCAATGGCAAGTGGGATATCATTTAGGAACTCTAACATTTTGTTTAAAAATATAAAATAATTTCAAAAAGTTCAAATGTCCTGATACTATAAATTAACAATTTTGGGAGGTAACCGAAATTGATATTAATTGAAACAATCAGTTTCTCCATTATTCAATGGCAACTCCATGACATTTCTACAAAAAAAATATTGATTTTCATCAGCAACCCTTAATCTCTAGGTACTGATTTTTAAAATTTGTTTTCCTAGGTTCTATTTATTTTTCTGAAACAATAATTAATTTATTGAAAATAACTAAAAATTAAATTATGAATGAACTTAAATACACCAAAAAATTAATAACGATACAGTATTGTTAAACCTGAAGATATTTTGAAGCCTGTCTAATGGAGAAAAGCTTTTAATGTTTCAAAAACTATCATATTTTGATCTTTTAGAGAATAATGATAAATATTGCAGCACCCTTATAAAAATTTTATGAGAAATACACTAGATATAACTTTGCCAAAACATTTTTAAGATTAAATTTGGCTCATATATTTTTGATTGAAAATTCTTCATTTTTAGAGTTTTCCTCCTAGGACATTTTTATCAAAACTCATAACCCTGTAACCCACCAAATGTGCAAGACCCCTTTTTAGCCTATTTCAGTTGAAAAATAGTTAATCAAGGAAGCCCTTTAGGAACACCCTGTATACACTAATGTTTTGCAGAAATTGATTTAACCAGTACTGGGAATTAGCAAGAGTGCATTAAAAAGATCTTCAGAAATCATTGGGTTTTTTTTATAATTATTAGCACAGTAAACCCATGCAAAAATATTGAATGATCATATATTGATCAATTCGGCCAAATCCATTTAAAAATATTATACATTGAAAATGGTTTCTGTGCTATGAACATATTTCTTGGATTCGGCCTGCGAGTTATTGTCATTTTGTCCATTTATTAGTATAGGCTTTGTGCGTAGTTTAAACTTTGGTCAGAAGTATCACCGCCTACCAACTGAGTTTTAAATCTAATATGTGAAAGCTGTCTGCTCATTCAAAATTATCTCTATATAAAAGCTGAACGTTTCAGTTAAAGAACATTCATATTCAAAAGTCGTCTGCTATTTCTGCACACATTTAGTTGACAGGTATTAAAGTAGATGGCGCTATCTTTTCTAAGCTTGAAACCCAATTTTTCTACCAATGGACCATTATAATCATATTGGATGCTCCCTTATCTCCGAATCCGCCGATTTAGATATTAGACGGTTTAGCTGAAATGAACCGCTACGTATTTCGTGACGAATGTAAGCGTAGATTTTTTCTAGAACCTTGCGAATGAGCTACATAAAAACAAAGATAATTTAAACTCGTACCCTAGATTCGAAAACTGAGAGCTTTCCCATTGACAGTTTTGTTACGAAGCGTTTACCCTTTTCCGGCACGTGACCTCAGAAAAATCGGGCTCCATCGGTTGCGGCACGGCCAACTAAGATCACGCACTGTTCGCGTAGCGCGAGAGATGCGCGAGACATCAAAGTTGGCCGTGGTTGCGGTAAGGCGCAGCAAACCATGGAGCGAATTTTTTCTGAGTTCCGGCGGGAAGTGGGTAAACGCTATCGGCAACCCGCGAGAGAGTGATTTCGAATCTAGGGTACGAGTTTAAATTATCTTTGGTACGAGTTTAAATTATCTTTGATAAAAACAAGTTCAGCAAGCGTAGCTTATTTTATAGAAAGGCCTATTGTCTGCCCAACGAAACAAAATCCTAGGGCCTATTCTGTAAACATTCAAAATTCGGGTTTCGATCGAAAACTAGATTTCGAATTTCGAGATGTAAAGATTACGAATAAGCATAAATCAGTGCAATTTGTCTAAGTTGATCTTGACATGGTATAGGGCTATAGCGCATTTTCTCTACAAACCTGGGGTATAGACTCTTTTTTTTGGAATTTTGCTGAGCGCGTTCATCTTGAGTTTACCCCCCTTAACCCCCATTCTCCATATCCTGGGACCAAAGACCCGAGCCTAGACCCCCCACCGGTGGTTCCAGGTAATGGCCGACTAGCGGGCGGCCAAAAAGAGGGGCCGAAAAGACAGCGAAAAAGAGTGTATAGGTTATCGAGATCGAATAGGCGCTTAAATAAAGCATCTTCAAGAAAATTGCCAAGAAGTAATATATTGTAGAACCCGGACCTGCAAGTTACTGCTTATTTATTTATTTATTTATTTATAAAAAGGGCTCAATAAGGCACATAGTGGGCTTCTCTTCGAGCATCGAAGTAATGAGTAATAAATCGAACATTTAAAAAAATAAAAATAAAAAGATATTAAATTTTTTTGAAAATTGAGTAATATGATTAAGGATAATTTGAGAAAATAAAACTTATGACTAGTGAAAAGCAAATTAAATTAATGGAGACATTTGCTTCGAAGATAATCTGATACATGGCGGCGAAATGTGTGGTGATTGGGAATTGAAACTATGTCCGGTGGGAGAGAATTCCAGTCGTTAATGACCTCTGTTGAAATAATGGAAACTTTTCACCTGTAAATAGAACGCG
The DNA here is from genome assembly GCF_980474605.1 of Leiobunum rupestre. NCBI lineage: Eukaryota > Metazoa > Arthropoda > Arachnida > Opiliones > Sclerosomatidae > Leiobunum > Leiobunum rupestre. The sequence continues at coordinate 38,432,211 of NC_143387.1, forward strand.
TTGTTTTTGCTAAGCCTTAATACGTCAAAAAAAGCTACATGGTTAAAAGGAAACACTTGTTGCGTACCGTACAGGTGAAAGGTTTCCATTTTTCCAACAAGCACTATAACTGTATAAACAGTAACATGCAGGTCCTGGCTATCGTAAATATTGATTCTTGGTAATTCCCTTGAAGATGTTATATTGAATGGTCTATTATCGTCGATTTTTACAGAATAGCCCCCCAGGGTACGCTGGTTAATAAATTCAATAATACAATTTTAAGTCCGATATCCTGCAGTAAAATAACTGCGAAACCTCAGTTTCTCCCATTTCAAGCTCCATTACGCCAGGTGATTAAACCACGGACATTCAATATACTGAATGTCCGTGATTAAACGACATCAAGGTGAAAATAAAAGTATATTGGCAGTTTCAGGTACTTCTAAGGTTCCCGTCTCAGGCATAGATATAAGAAATGTATATAAAGGTCTAGATAAATTTCGGGGCGTCTAAGCCTAATATAAAATACGGAATTGACACCTAGCAGACACCGAGGAAGGCACGTGACCAAGAGCGCGAGCTCTCTTAGCATTTTAGTACTAAGTGCTTGACCTTTCCGCAGGCGGAAGTCTTTAGACACCATCTGTTGGTGACTTTTAGTATAATTTCTAAGCAGGAGACAATGGCTCTCGCGCAGGCTTGGAAATAAGTGGTGGTCACTGGGTCAAAGACCAGTTTATTAATTGCTCGGACCAGTTTTTTTATTCAAAAGCTAGGGGTTCACTGGTCCAGTGTCCAGTTGATTAATTCAAAATTATCTACCGTATTATTAACCAACTGGTCTACGTGACCACTTAAATAATTCAAAAGTTGGGAGTCACTGGCCAAATAGACCAGTTTAGAAATAAACCTTATTTCCAAGCCTGCTCTCGCGACGATAGCACGAGCTTTCTTACCGATAGATAGCGCGTTATAAGGAAGAAATTACGCGTTTCTGCTAGCTGTCACCTCCGTATTTTATCTAGACCTTTATATACGTTTCCTATATCTATGGTCTCAGGAATGAACGATGGAGTGAAAGAGAAACCACCATCATCCATCTAGACATCATATTTAACTTTTCTAAATTCAAAACAAACTGCGAATTTAACCACGCAAAAAACTAAAATACAAAAATTAAGTTGGCCGTGCCTTTACAGGATGGTAATTTCATCACCCACCGTTATAGCTTAAGTGGAAGACATTAACTTACTCATTTCTTTTACTGTTGGATCTCTGGTTTCAATTTGTTTTATCGGTATTGACCACCAAACGGTGAGTTTGGAGTTTGTTCATGGTAAAGCAGACGCAATTTTTTGTTCCAATTTACTTCTTTCACATAAAAAGTGTAGGGAAACCCGGCCGGTTTTCCATCGACTAGTTAACAGGGTTGCGATGTAAAAAATATGTTTTGAAACGCAAAATGCATGTCAAAAATACCATTCACCGCAATTCCCGAACCCGCCGTTTAGTGTCTGTAGGAGATTGGAGTAAGGTCATTTTCAATAAGCCTTGGTTACCCCGACATCATCGAAATCTTCGTTGGCGGTGTATTCGTGATGCATTGTGCGAAATTTGTTTGGGAAATGTCTGGTTGAGGAACTACCGTAATACCTACAACCAGAAGTATATGACTTAATAATGACACATGTACCTTCGCAATACAAATCATACCGCGTCTATTAATTACTTCGCATACCAATGTATAATGTAAATATTACATTGCCTAGCCATAAACCATATTTTATCAGGAAATAGTTTTAAAAAGTTAGTAGAAGAACAAATTTCTTTAGCTCGATTTTATTTTCCGAATCGTACATTGAAAATTCAGCATTCAAAGGGAACAACATTAGATTCTCTTCTCTCAAAGAGATAAGTATTACCACTGGCTGGCAGCAAATAAGGCTTAAATCTTTACTTAGGTGGACCTTTTAGGTTAGGTTTATACTTTAACAGGGAAGCCATTGAATGGGTACAGATTTTTTATAATTTAGTATATCCCATGAAAATGCAAATTTTAAATACGAGTAATATCCTTTTTACGAAAGAATTTCTTGTTGAGATTGAGCTTACGCCATTGATTTTAAAACGAGCTCTGAATAAAGAAAACTCTATGGCGCAACGGGATAGTCTCCGCGGAAGACTCGAATCAACGATATGGATTGCTCCGGGTTCCGAAAGAAACAGAGAACGAATAAAAAATGTATTTTAGTATAGTTTGTTTTTATTGGTTTTATCATATTTGTAGGAAAACGTTTATTGTCGTAGTGCTCTAGTTCCGTTTGTATCTTCGGTCGTACCGTGATAACAGCGACCCTAAAAAGTATTCGCTCGCTCTTCCCCATCTTCTCTACTTCCTAAATAAAGGGGAAAAAACGCGATGGGATTCGGGCTACACTGCCAGTGGAAGAATTCTAGGGTCGCGCGCTTCAAACGATTAGATCAATACTTTCCCGTCATCCTCTCTGTTTGCCGGCGGCTCCGAACAGCCAATGACGACCGAAGTTTGGCCCTTATAGTGAGAAAGTAAATACCGAGTACTGGTACGCTCTACTTAGTATTTTGGCGATCTCTAAACTACGATAGTTGTTTGATTTGGACAAAAAAAAACTCTAGGCATATAGTGTAGGAGCCTTTGTCATCGCTTCCTATAGATGGAGAAAAGCGAAATTTTGTTACCCAGTTGAAATTTCATCTCGCCTCTGTACTTGGGAAAAATTACGCGTTGAAGTTATGGTTGTAAACGACATTCCGACGCTTTCCTGTCCCCTTATGAAATAAATAATACTCTTAATCAAAATAACAGTTCAAAACGCCGCCGACTAGGGTATGATAAACATTACGGCGGCGTCAGTGGAGAAACAGGGCTGCCGGTCGAATTAATTTAAATTATGCTTAAAATAGATGTTTCTATTAAAAAAATGACAAAAAAACAATTTTGCTGTTATGTCAAAAAAACAGGTTTATTAGTAGAATCTTAGCAAAAGTAGCCTTGTAAAAGAGACAGTGCATTTCTGAGAGGGGCCCACATATTTATATTAAAAGGGCCACATATTCATAATTAAGAGGCCACATATTTTAATTTATGAATTTTCATTATCTCTAGAAATTTGATTTATTGCGAAGAAACGTTTTTCTGGAAAAAAATCTTTCAAAATCAATTTGTTTATTCAAAAAGGTAGTAGACCATAAACATATAGATTCGGGAGGAAGGTAGCGGAAATTGAGAAAAAGTTGAAAAGAAAGGGGCTTATGGGAATTTAGGGAAATATCCCAGGCATGCACGTGTCCCCTCCTGGTCAGATACAAGGTCAGTAGGGTGTCCAGAAAACGCGACGAGAGCCGCAACAATAAAACGACCTTGCTCTTCTCGCTTCCTGGAAAATTTTGGGTTTATTCGATTTCACCACTTTTGCGAAATATGGTCCATCCAAGGTTCCCGCTAAGGGCCACAAAATAATTAGCCCACCTGTGAAAAAACCTTAGCGCCGCTACTGACGGTCGCCCTAGTGAAAAGCCTTAACTGGCCGTGTAGACCTAATTAGCCTTTTCAGTTAACGTAGAGCCTAGTATAGCGGTCGACGTTTGAAGCTGGTAGATTTCTATCCTCTAAGTAAAGCAGACGAAAGTGAATATGTGGCGTCGGCAGCTAGGTGGCTCTATATTAACTGGAAAGGCTAATTGACCAATGTTTAGATCGGCGTTGCCTTTATTCATCGTGACACTATGATAATCCGAGGTTTCTGCTATTAAATAATTTTAAATTAGGACAATTTTCCATAGATAAGCCAAATTATAAATCACAGATCTTGATCCGGAATGAAAACTTTACAAAGCTCGTTATACCTCAGTCTACCACCATTTGGAACGCGATCTTAAACTAGCGCGAACTGCTACGTTGGAACCATCTTCCATCGGTTTTACGTAGAATCTCCGGAGCTATTTTAATCTATAAATTAATTAAGAGGACTGATTATTGATTATTATAATATTAGGAGATAGAACGTCGGTAGACCAACTATTTATATCAACTATGGTTTTAGTTTGCGCTTCTGTTGAGTATCATAATTATTATAACATAAATAAGTATGGCATTTCCTATATCAATGCTCATTTTTCTAATGATAGTCTGTTTCGAAAATGACTATATAAATTACGACGTGGATAAAAACTGAAAACATTCCGCGAGTTCATTCTAATCTTTGGAACTGCCAACCATGGATATGTATTAATACATATCCATGTGCCAACAGCCTATTTAAAGGATCAGACAAGGCTTATTTGAAATTGAAACGCTTTCAATAATTAAATTAACGCTTATTTTGGCAAAATAATGCTGAATTATTGACTAGGAAGATATAATTGATTATTATATAGACTCGTTTCGTTTCTGAATTTAGTTATTTTTTAATTGAAACCTAAACCTTGTATTTTTTTAGAATAACGTAAAATCAACCTAAATTAAGTTGTAAAAACCAATTTTACCACGACTCAAAATGACTTCAAAACTGAAAATGTTTGGGTAGTACTCAATTTTAGAACTACCCAAATACGCCAGAGCTACCCACTAAAATAGGCCCTACTATTTCGCTATCTCTCCGCGATATTAACCGTGTTATACTATAACTTTTATGTTACTTATGGGAGTAAAATAGTAATGTCTATTGATACAAAAGTATTGTAGAATAGTTCTTTTTGTAAAGTAACGTGGCCTTCTTGTGGTATTGTAACCCGGCCACCTGTTTAAAGGCATTATAAGTCGCTAGATGACTTGGGCCTAAGGTGGTGCCTTGGGTATTAGCCTAGCTGATGTTGCTCTTAGGTCACAGTCTCTTACTTTTACAAGTCTATGAGCGCGCGCAGGCGCGCTACAGTCGCCAGAGGAACATTAGTTTTTCTAGCACGCGTGAAAATCGCGTTTGCGAAGAATATACTATTAAAGCTGGGTCTTGTGACGTGAGAGCAATATTTTAACAAGTTGGGCAAGGCCACTTTTTATTTTATAAAATTAACTATTTTCTAGTGAATTGACCAAATTGGAAATGACTTTATTGGGCGAGACACTACTACTACATGTCTTGGACGGACAGCCCATCATCCCATGGACCAAGAATCTAAAGGGACTCGCGGCTGTTTAGGCTTCTAAAAGCACGTGTTAATACTAGGAATAGGAAAATCATGGCTAATTTTAGTACAATGTGGACAAACTTGGCGTCGCTGAAGTCGATTTCCGGCGTAGTTTCGTAGAGAAGCTGGAGCGTTCACGTTCAATTTTGACAAAATGGGGCCGTTTTTGTCGGTTAAATGATTAGGCTTAGTAAGTTTTTGACCTTTAATTTTTGAAATTGGGCCTTTAAAAGTCTAAGTAATGGTAATTAACCATTGTGTTAAGTAAAAATAACCAGTAAGCTGCGTATGGCTGAGGTTTTTAATCAAATTTATTGGGATCTATTTCATTTCTAAACTTAACAAATTTAAAGAACTAAGCCTAACCTAACTCTCTCGCACGTACTGTCTCCTAAGTCCCAACCATAGAAATAGAAATGGTCCCAACTCACAATGATAGTTGAACAGAACTCTTGAGGCGCTTCAAAGCTGCTGATGTACCTCCATAAGCCTTCCGATTTACGCCACGCCTACCGTGTCAAAATATCGGGAAAAGTGAGTCCCCTTAAATTCTTGATCCATGGACAGCCTTATCTACCTGCTTTTTTGCCCAAAATATGGCGGGTTATTTTCACGCGCAAAATGAATTTTAAATGCCGTCAATTCATCTAATAGAATAGGCGCTTCAATAAATGACGCTCTCTTTTCTTACCTCCCCTACGCGCATGCGCGAGTCACTGAATAAAATAGTCACGTGTTTATGTTAGTTTTATTTGTAAAAGGCTAAAGTTGATAACGCGCTCACATTTTTATATTCCACGAGGCGCGTGCGAAATTGAACGAGCCCTTCTGTATTGAAATATTAAGTAGTGCGCGCTTTAAAATATAAAGATTTTGCCAGTATAGCCGCGTTCACACTACGCACTTTGGAAACGTTTTGAAACGGTTTCGAAAGATCAAATTCAACATTTTCGGAGTCAACATACGATAAATACATTCGACAACCAAATTTTACAATTTTATATTTCGAAACCGTTTTAAAACGTTTCCAAAGTGTCTAGTGTGAACGCGGCTTTTGTATTACTACTTCTAGGCAAATCGCTGAACCGGTTTTATTTAAGCATCTATTAACATGTTGGTAAAATGACTGTTATGACTAGTCTATCGCTTCTCTTTGACCTTTAAATTTTACATTTGGACCACCTATGGTTGACTAGACCCAACTTTAAGGAAATACCACGTTTAATTAATTGAGCGTACGTAAGATTTCTCTAACCTTTACAAGCATTTTGTTTTGACATATTGCGAATATTGAGGGAAGGTTTATAAATATCGAAAGAGCCTTTTTAAGAATTGTGTCCCACCCGTAGACAAGCTGTAACTATTTTCGCGTCAACCAAGTACGTATGCCGTGTTTTGAGGTACACGCTAGAGTCTTCGGATGTTGTTATTGGCGTACAACGATTGATAAATCATTATTGCGCGGAATTCGAGAGACGTTTAAGGTCGTAAATTAATGAATTAAAAAAAACCAACTCCGTTTAAAACGATTTAATAGTCTTCGATCCGGTTTCGAAGATGCTACGCAATAATTAGGAGTTCGCCAAAAACTCGGGAGCATCTTCGTTGTCCTCCCAACCGTACCCGCTAGTTGCCATGACAACAAATGGCCGACGTATTTGCCGGGAGGTGAGCCAGAAATCGTAACAACACGGACAACCGTCGCCCCCCCCCCCCTCCTTTCCTAACGATTGCGGGGCCTGGGCGCCGCTCTCATCCAGCCTTCGATCCCAGTTCGCGTTGGCCGCGAGCCAAACATCGGGCGGGCGCCCGGCTCGCTTGAGAGGTCAATACTTTTAATGTTTTTCCCCTTTTCTTAAAATTTATCTCTTTTATTTTCTCAAAATTCTCTAATAAGGGTCGCTCCCTGATCTCGCCCTTCATCGGCCAGCCCAAGATTTTGGCCCGGGATTCGATGGGACAATTTGCGAATATATTTACATCCGAAACAGTTTCGCGGCTCTCGCTATTTTCCGAGAAACCAATCAATTACGCGCTCACAGAAGTTGATTACATCTCTCTTTACGATAGAAGTAACCATTCTGGTCATTAAAATGAAACAGGGTACCTCGGCAGGATCGTTGTTCATATTTTATCGTTTGTATTACTGAAGTAAAACGTAAAATTACACTCTGTACGGATATTTTAATAAAATTTTACCTTTGTAGGAACATTTACTTATTTATAAATAATATTTTTAACTCTGTAGGGATTTTTACTTATTTATATATCATATTTTCCCTGTGTAGGAATATTTACTTATTTATAAATCATATTTTCCATCTGTAGGGATATTTATTTATAAATCATATTTTCCCTCTGTAAGGATACATGTATTTACCTATTTTAAAAATAATATTTTTACCTCTGTAGGGATTTTTACTTATTTATATATCATATTTTCCCTGTGTTACTGTGTAGGAATATTAACTTATTTATAAATCATATTTTCCATCTGTAGGGATATTTACTTATTTATATATCATAATTTCCCTGTATAGAAATATTTACTTATTTATAAATTAAATTTTCCATCTGTAGGGATATTTATTTATAAATCATATTTTCCCTCTGTAAGGATTTTTACTTATTTATAAATCATATTTTCCCTTTGTAGAGATTTTTACTTGTTTATAAATAATATTTTCACTCTGTAATAGTTTTCTAAAATCATTATATAAGGTATTTCTATCCCAGCACTATTTTCCATCCAAAATATGTTTTGAAAAATGAACTGGAACTTGGGATTCAAAGGACTAACATTAACAGTATAAGGAGATTAAACTTAACTCGTAAGATAAATATAATTGTATACTTCTGGTGTCGGTTACATAATCTAAATATCGAAAATAGTTAATACTATTTACGTAGTATTGGGATACACAATTTATAAATAAGGGTTGGGTTACCCTACATCAGTTTTAGACCACCTTATTGAAAATACATATGTGATCTTGATATTTATTGATTTCCCCGGATCACAAATAGTATTCCATTTTTCATTCATTTTACCATATTATTAAAATTGAGATTTAAAGAGCTGGTTAATTTAATGGTCATATTGCAGTTTTTCTCGTTAACTGACCTTAGCTACTTCCATTACGCGGGTTTTGCCACCAGTGGACCTTTGGGGACAAAACTTCCTTTATAAAAGCCAAGATAATATAGAACTCCGTACCCTAGATTCGACGCGTCATCAAGTTGGCCGTGGTCTTATCTATAGTTGGTTATCTATGGGGCTATATTTTCGGAGTTCTGGTGGAAAGTGGGTAATCGCTATTGACTACGTGAGAGACTGTTATTTCGAGTCTAGGGTACGAGGTTTATATTATCTTTGATAAAAATAGTACCGTGGTCACGTGAAACTATGTCGGCTTAGTCTGTTCCCCTTTATTTCTAAACAGATCCAATTGGTCCCCAAAATGGCGGCCATAGCCAAAGTTATGAAGTGCTACTATTCCATTGATCTTTCTAGCATATGTAACATACGTAATTCGGCTAACACTTAACTTGAAAGATCACTATTTAGTAGTACAACAGTTTCTTAAATTCAGCTGCTAAACGTGAAGTGTAACGACTTAAGGGCGAAGACTACAGTGGCCATTGTCTACTTTCGCGCTATTTCAAGATGAACTCTTTTAATTTTGTATTTTAACTTATAAAATTAATAGTTATGTGTAGAACAGCATCTTGTTTAGTGATTAAAATAATTTTGACGATATTAAATTTAAAAGTAATTAAGTTATTACGTTTTAATTCGGACCCCCGGAGCTAAACAAGTTTAGTTAGGACCTTATATCTCGTTAACTATTAATATTATAATTATAAAAATTATTTTAAGCACTAATAATACTAGAAATATAATTCAATTAAATAATTGTTAAAACAGAAACGTTCAGCTTGAACGAAAAAGAGGTTTTTACTGTATTCTTCCCCCTTAACAGTATAATTTCCCAAACGACGCGAAGTTGTTTGGATATTTCAAAAGGAAGTGCGCGAATTCAATAATCGTTTGAATAGTTCTTTTTATAAACTAACGTGGCCTTCTTGTTGAAATGTTGCTCTTACGTCACAGTCTCTTACTTTGACAAGCCTACTAGCGCGCGCTACAGTCGCGAGGAATATAGCTTTATCTAGAGCGCGTGCAAATCGCTCGTGCGAGGAATACACTAATAAAGCTGGGTCTTGTGACGTAAGAGCAACATTTTAACAAGTTGGGCAAGACCACTTTTTATTTTATAAAATCAACTATTATACGGGTTGCAAATTGTTACTTTAGATACGGTAAAATGACTCTATATAACGGTTTGATGTTGATGGGTTTAATTTGGAACCAGAAATGGCAATTGCCATAAAAGTATTTGGTTCTGCGAATGTCATCGACGACACAACGCCTGCGAAATCGCAAACGGCCACGCGACGAGCACCTGCATCTAGACCGTCGAATTATCCGTAAATCGTTCCGGGATAAATAAATTATAGGGGAATCTTCAGTTTTATGGCCTGGGGAAATACGGCTCTAGCAACGTCAAACAATAAGGTCAAGAGGTTACGGAGTGGATGGGACGATTCATCCGTCGCTGGCTCACAACACGTAATTTAAACATGGGTGGGGCCATCCTCAAACAATGTTTTTGGTGAAAAATCCGAATTGTCTTTTGATTCAGTGTTTCAGTCAGACACTGCGTACTAGAACGGTTTCTTCGATTTTAGCTTTCTGGAAACGGCTTGCTTTGCACTATACTATATTATCTATTTGGGGAAGCGGAAGATATTTAAACAGGGATTCAATGCACTTATCGTTGTTTTTCATCAAAAGATGCTTTGCAAAACCACGACTCTGGCCAAACTGTTCTTCAATGACTGGATCACAGTGTTGCAATTAATGTTTTGGTGTTAACTAAATGAACAGGAGCAAAAATGTATGGAAACCCTGTTAAAATAACGTTTGCTTCGCCAATAGGCGCTTAAATAAGACATCCTTCAAGGAAATCGCCAAGAAGTAATATTTCCGAGAGTAAGGACCTGCAAGTTACTTTTTATATAGTGCATGTAGAAATAATGGAAAGTTTGCACTTGTAAACCGAATGTCGTGTTTTTTCTAAGCCTTAATATGTCAAAAAAAGGTACGTGGTTAAAAGGAAACACTTGTTGCATACCGCACAGGTTAAAAGTTTCTATTATTTTAACAAACACCAAATAAACAGTCCCTTGTAGGTCCTGGCTCTCGGAAATATTAATTCTTGGCGATTTCCTTGAAGATGTTTTATTGAAGCGTCTATTATATTCATCAGATTCCAAAATCCGCCACTTGGAGGAAATAGGAATAACGTCCATATTGATACGCGTTAAATCCTACCTATTATCTTAGGATAAGTTAAATGGTGGAAAACGTCGATGGTAGTAATTGAACGCTACGAGGTGTACGAGAAGTCTACATATTAGAGTAAAGAAAGGAGCCTCTCGGTAGGTTGGGTCTTTTACGGATGGGCACACGAGGGCCGCCAGGTTTTACGAAAGGAGAGAGAGCTTGTTCCTAAATATCCTTTTTCAGCGTCGGTCGCTCAACGTCATCCTTTCCTTGTTTATCGTTGTCACTTCTCTCTCGACCTACTTCCAGTCTAATAGGTCCGCGAGCAGCCGCTTTTGGCACCGACGATCCGCTTAAGCCGCTGTTCGATAAAAGGGGGCGCAAGACGCCGAGCCACTTGATCTTAGGCGACAAGAAAAAATACCCAACTATTGGAATCCTTGTCGAGTAATTAATTTATTCGCTTTTAGATTCGTTAATAACGCGCTTTATTCAGATTGTATCGAGGCGTATTGTGGCGATTGATTTCTACGTTTCGATAAATTGTAAAAAATGTCTTTTTTGGGTTGCGTAATGAATTTGATAATGCATGGTTGCCACACTACCTAAATTTCTGCCTGGAAAAATCGGGGAATTTTAAAAATGTAATATAACATCCAAGGAAAATATCTAGGAATTTAATTTTGGTTGCAAGTAGTAAACTTTTACTAAAATATAGGTAAAAATTGCTACATTTTAACACAAAATAATTCAGGGAAAATCTCCGAACACCTGGGAAAGTCGGGGAATTTAAAATGTGGAAACTGTGTAATACACAGCTAAGCCCCCCCCCCCTTGAAAACGTGAACGGGGGAACTTGTAGGAGAGAGTATTTACATTGTACACAATAAAGCTACGTGTACCCAAAGATAATTTAAACTCGTACCCTAGATTCGAATACTTTCCCATTGACGGTTTTGTTACGAAGCGTTTACCCTTTTCCGGCACGTGACCTCAGAAAAATCGGGCTCCATCGGTTGCGGTAAGGCGCAAACCATGGAGCGACTTTTTTCTGAGTCCTGCAGGAAGTGGGTGAACGCTATCGGCAACGCGCGAGAGAGTAATTTCGAATCTAGGGTATGAGTTTAAATTATCTTTGGTGTACCCTCCTACAAGTTTCACCTACAAGTTTTTTTAAGAGTGGCCCAACCGGACTGTTATATTTAGTACGGGGTTGATGTTGTTTCTCAAGTGGATTTTTAGCTTGTTTAAAATTTTTAATCTTCATAATTAGCACGCTCTGTATCAGGGGTATCTGCCCCTCGGAATTGGTCTTCGTATCTTTCCACGTAACCCAGCGGTGTCGATTGGAAAAAATTCCTGTGGGACCCGAGCATAGAAATCTCATAGGTAACTAGAATGCTGCCGTGTAACTGGCAAATGGACCAATCGCCGTGGCAGACGATAGCCAGATCTCAGCCAATCAGAGCTCAAAGAGTGGTTCTGCCAAGAATTTAATGTCACCAGAGAGAATGACGTCACCCATCTCCCACTATAGTAGCAGAATCAAGAAGGATTATTATCCTCCTTGGCGGAACCACTCTACGGCCTCTCATTGGCTGAAGGTTCAAAATGAACTGGCGTCAAGCTCGGCCGTAGGCGGCAGCATTCTAGTTACCTATGAGATTTCTATGGACCCGAGCGATAATTTTTTAACCAAAAATTAATATACTTAAAATTTAAGCAAGAAAATGTACAGCAGTGCTCTAAATCATTATTGCCATATGTAACATAATTACTCTTAAGTATGCCACTGTACCTTTATTCCATTCAAAAATCTTCACTAACGGTTTGTTTCACCACGAACCAGTAAAAAGGTGGACTACGTTAGATTTTAACCTTTTTATTCATCCTAGTAATTTTTGGAGTCACATCTGTATTTAAGCCAATGGAAAACCTCTAAATTGAGAAACAAATCAATACTGAAGAAATAGAGCTAGTGGCGTATTTACGAATAATTATGTTATATATATATATATGTGTGTGTTCTTTCTAATATCTCCTATGTCAATTAATTCAATGATAAAAAAATTTAAGTCGATGTATTCAGAAAAATCTCTGTGTATATGGCTAGATCATTAAGAGTTTCTTGGCCACATACATTACGAAGGCATTTTAGGCTTCTTTCATAACTTAAGATAATTGGGTGAAACAGGCTACACGACCAGGCGATTTCCTGTTTGGACGAATTTATAGAAATCAATTTTATGCTTATGTTACTTGCATCTTCAATATCAAAATAAATCCTGTAAAAAATTGAATTCGATCGTAAGTAAAGATTAGAAATTTTTCCCCGATTGCTTTTAATCCCCAATTTTATTTCTGTTCGGGCTCTGCCCCCGTATGTTTTTTTTTGCCCCAGGATCGCCGCCACTGCGTTACCGGTGCTTCTATAAGAAGCGTTGAAGGTTATATTCCCTTCAGCTTTGGCGTAAACCATTTTGGTAGAAGCGAAACTATAAACATTTAGCGACGCGATAGTCGGGCGTAGGAGGAATGGCTAGATGCGATATAAAAGAAAGCGGATTAGGCCCGTCGCAATTAAACGGACCCGCAGGGAGGGAAATAATCGTTTGACAAGTCCTCGCTTATCGATTTTAAATGTTGAAACTAAGAAGAGGAAAAAAGTCGTCTCTTCGAAATCGATCCTGTCCGAAAAACGATAAAAAAATCACGAAGTCAATAAGCCTCGGTTTAGTCGCGATAGCCCCCACGAGGCCTCTGCTAATGGACGCTCTCGGTCGCCGTTTTGTCCCGTCTCTCTCTCCGCAACGCGCCGGCATTCGGTTAATTCGTTTCGCTCATCCAAAACGATTAATAGCGTAACGAAGTTCACGTTCGATTCGAAGGCGAAAGCATTACGGCTTCGTTTTGCTTTTAGGCCGCCCTACCGATCATTGCACCCGCCCCTTTATACGCAAAACTAATTAAAGCTCTGGAAAAGGGGGAAATTAACGCGCCCCTTTTACTGATATATCTGGAATTGAATTTTAACACGCCCACTAAAGGCGCTAATTTCTTTAGGCTAATATCAACCTTAAACCTACACCCGTTTAAATAACGAATAACGTGTCCCTATCACCAATAGCGTTCCATATGCGTCTCATAGCGTTTTCCATTTGATTGCTCGAGATTCGCTCCGAATCTGTGTCTGACGTCATAGATCTCGCCCCAATCGACTAGAGAGTAAAACCGCAAATGGAACATCGCATAAAAAAATTCGCTATCAGTTATCGGCGAAAACTCGAAATTATTACCGATGTGTCGGCTCTAGCGCCCCTCGCGATAAAATAGGCCAATTTTTCAAATAAATTACCACACGCCGGTGTTACGTCTAAAAGTCTGCAGTTCATCAAAAATGCGTGGTCATTTGGCTCTTGTTAAAAATTAAACAAGATGATGATAGGAGACTGACACACTTAAGTGTAATTATTAACCCATCTTTTGTACCGCGAATTATAACAATTTTGCATCCATTTGACTATCCGAAAAATATAGTAAATAAAGGGAAATTTAATCGATTTCTTTGTGATATAAAACAATATTAATAATTCAAATCTTTCTTGGCAAAATACCCGCAAAGAACCGTAGCATTTTGACGCGTTTCCTAATATCAAAAGTGTATAATTTATCTCTATCGAGAGAAGTATCCTTTTTCATATATACTACTAAATGCTATACTCTTCTAAGGTGGTCGCGTTGATGTTTCGAAGTAGTACGGACCGAAATTCGTTATTCTCGTTATTTTCGAAAACTATTTCATCCGGGAATCAAGTAAATATTCCGACTTAACACGATATATCTATTTACAAGTCGTGTATTCTTCCGTGAGCTGACGGGAAAATTTATCCCCTAGAAAACTACCCGACCCTGCAAAGGTAGGTGTTTCATTTTTGCGTCCTAGACTGATAATAGTCAGCGTCGTATTATATACTGCTGGATTGTAAGGCGTCGCGACTCGCTCAAAAAGCGCGAGGAGACAGAAGGAAGAATTTTGAGATTTTTATGTAAATCGGGGTTAGTTCGGTTGAATGAATACTTAATAGGGTGATCAAATCCCCCTTAATTCCAAATAAGAGAGTGGTCCCGCCTGGAAGTGGGGCTCGCCAGCAGCAGCAGCCTCTCACGACGTTGCGCCGTTATTGATTGCCACGCGCCGCTGACGCCCTTCTCCGCAATACCGCGGGAATATGCCGTTAAAACGCGCTTACAGGGGTAAACATCTGAACACAATGCGGCTCAAGCCACGCCGTACAACAATCTTCAAAGAAGCGGGAACAACAAAAAATGATGCCCGGGTTTTATATGCAAAAAAAAGGGAGAAGCGGTGACCCGGGGGCAGCGAAAGTGAGGCGAGCCACAAAGCCAATTATCTCTTTCCGACGGGTGGGCCCGCTCTTAAAAGTATTGCCCAGAGATTAGACGAAATGACATCGCAAAAACCCTCGGAAATCCGACGCTAAATTCTCCCCTTTTCTCTAGTCCAAGAAATCACGAAATAAGTGTCTAAAGAATGCGTTCTAGTACAGATGATGTACAGGGTGTCTACATTCGCCCAATGTAGCAATTTTTCCTCTCAACCTGTACCAACTAGAATTTCTACAATTTTCATAATATTTTAATAATTATTATTCATTTAATTTTCGAATTTCACCAATTTGTGAGAAAGAATGAATTTTTTTTAGTATGGGTCGCATGATGTGAAAGCACAGATCACCTACCCCGAGAAGGACTCGCATCAACCTCGAAAAAAAGGTGGGGCTTTTTTACAGCAAACAGAAAATAGCTCGTAAAAATTCTTTATTTTACGAAAATAAAATAAAAAAGTCATCTTTGTACCTTCAAAACTGCCTCTACTTGTCATGAGATGGCGCGCTCTTAAAAAAGCCGCATCCATTCGAGACATAAAAAATAAAATTACTACCAGCGATACATGTCCCTCGTTTGGTAAAAGGTCTGTGGTTAAAATGATTACGAAGATGTCTGCCACCATATTTAACAGTTACTTACGGTGATTGGCTAGTTACGCCTGTTCGAGTTAATTTCTACTCCAGGCTTTAAAATATCTTACCAAAATTATCAAATAACCGTTTGTCCATTGGGGAGAACAGTTTTAATTTCTACGTTTTATGGTTATTGAGAAACATCCCATAATGTTCAAAGATAATTATGGCGCTGTTGTAGTAGGCCTATATTAATAATCTTCAGTGCATTGCTCTTTTTTAAGCAACGGAATGGTTTATCAAATTTGATTCCAAATTTTTATACCCAAAATTGGACATATTCATAATCGAATTTGATTATAATCCAAAACGTGTTATATTTCATCCAATTACAATGTTTTAAATTCAACTTTATTCCGTTTTTGATCAGAATTATTTGATACAAACAAAATTGCATTAAAACTAGATTCGTCTTGATTCCAATTGGATTCAAATTTGGACAATTTAGTTTCATAAGGGTTTTATTAATTAAAAACCAAATCTCAAGTGCCCAAGATACACAAGCCACCTGTTAAAATTTTCAAATGAAATAAACCGAAGTTGTATTTCGTAAATCATGTTTTTTTATCATTTATATTTATGTTTCTTGCGGCCGTGTTATTTCCCCATAGTGTTGTTAATTTTCCGGAAAATAAAATGTGGAAAATTTTCTGCAAATCGGAAAAATAAAAAATTTAAATTTAATGTTTTTAACTTTTTATCGATATAAAATGTCTAACATCAGCAAACATACTACAAAACATTAATAGTGTTACATTGTTAATCAGTTTAAATTAGTCTAGAGGTTTAGTTTTACTTTTAGATTCGAAAAAATGAGGCTAAAATGCCGCTTTGTTAAAATTTGCAAACAATATATTAGACTAATCATGGAATGAAACCTTTTTTTTATTTTTTTTTCGGAAAAATCCGGAAATTTTTCCGGATTTTTCGGAAAAATCCGGAAATTTTTCCGGAAAAAAGGCCTCGGTCATTTTTCGTGGAAAATTTTCCGACTGACAACACTATTTCCCCAGTAACGAATTTGACCGTTTAGAAGAAGCACACCTTCGGGAACGTGTTGGTCGAGGACGGTCGGTCAAGCGGATGTCAGCAGTGGCTGGCGACTTTCCGTCTCCAAGTAAGACAGTTCATTTAGCAATTAGAGCCTCGCTATTGTTAGCATCGCCTCTTTGATTTTTTAGCTCGCACCCCGACTTTCTCGCCAGGGGTAAACCGAGCACAGAGAGAGAGATTTCTGGCAGCCTCACGTCCGTTATTCTTCCGTTTCTTTCATCTTTCCGGACACGACGTACTGGAGCGGGGTATATTTATCGGCTCATCCCGCAAAGACCCGCCTCCCATCGACCAATGCTCCGCGCAATAATGGCGGACTTTGAGGTGGAAAACGCCGGAATGACGTCACGATAAAATATCGCCCACCCCGGACCACCTCGTACCGAAATCCCTCGGCCACTGTGTTTTGGGTTTTTCGGAGGATGATTCTATTTCATCCCAGTTACCCTCTTTTTCCAAGTCAACGAGGCTCTGATTCGAGACATTTCAAAACAGTTAATTCAATATATTAACGTTATAAATGAACCAAAATAGTACCTTGATAATTTACCGTAAATATGAACGTTTTCTTTAATATTTCCTCGAATTTTTCCTACATGAGAATGTGGAATACTTTATGAGGGGAATTACCTTCCGTTCGTTTTCACACAAGTTCATGAATCATCTGACACGGCTACCATTTCGACAAAATTTTACGCGAAACCTTCTTATAAAGGATAATAGTAATTCGACGATAATAATGTTAAAGATGCTTTAATAAACCAGCTAAATTGAAATGAACTTTAGACATTTTCTCTAAGTGTAAAATTAATATTATAGATTGAATTTCATGGTCATCATTTTAATTAAAAACATTTAAGGATTTTTTAAAATAATTTCAACAAAAAATTATATTTATACACTTGGAATGTCCGTGATGATTTTAATAGAAAAGGGTGTGGTAACGGTTTACAGCCGAGAATTTCGCTCGTTATGGCAACCGGCCGATGATTTTGAAAACACTCGCAACGTCTTACATTCAACGTAGTTTAGGCCCCGCCCGTTTCTCCCGGCGCATTTGCTGCACTACGCCAATGGATCCTAATGCTTGTTTTCCACTAGCCCTTGCCATAATATATTTTTATTTACGCGCGTCAAAACGATTGTACGTCCCGAAGTTGAGTGACGTGACGTTTCCCGCGCTAGTGGAAACCCAGCTTTAGACATTCCGAGAGTTTCAGTCACGCACTTAAACTCTCGAGTTTGTTGTTAACTAATCTGAACTGGGTTTGTTGTTCCTTTACACTTTTTGGCGCACTAGATTAAATATTAAAGGTCTCAACGTTCACATTTGGAGGTAGTTTATCTTTTGCCGTCGTGTAAATGGCCAGTACACTAGCGCAACGGAAGTTTACGAAAAGTGGGTGTAAAAAAGCTAACTTTTCTTTAAAATCAAGCGTATATACAAATCGTGTTTTTAGACTTTGGAAATCCTTCGATTAAATACACTCTAAAGCGATAGACGCGGTTTCTGGTATTACTCAAAATTGAGAGCTCTTCAGCGTTAATCCGCGTTGAAAAGTATCTTCGACGACTGAAGTTAAGTCGTCATCATTGCGGAATGTTAAGTGGGACCTAAGCAGAACATAACTTAGCTCGGGACGTATTTTGCCTATAGCGTTTTTTCATTGACTGAACTACTGACAATCTCTTGTAAGAGTGCGATTTTTATCAAAGTTGACAAATAATAAACCACCAGTTCGTCCCTTGTAAAGTGTGAAGATAATCTAGCTCGAAAAACTAAGCTTAGCCTATGATGTGCTCAATTTATAATATATGTAAATTTTGTTTTCAAGGTGGCTAAAATCCCTTCGAGGAGGTCTGAAATATCGGTCAATTTTGAAGAACATTTGAAATAAAAAATTGATTATATTCAAAATAAAAGTATATTCCATAATTTTTGTAATATAAAAAAATTACGTACTGTAAAACCCAACGTTGTCTATCCATTCTCTCTGGTGTAAGGACTAAACTGAATTAAACTAAACTTCAGAATAAAGCAATATTTGTGCCTTGCGTTAATTTAACTTGATATTAGGATATTATTTAAATTAAAAGGCTATTTCAAGCACTGTAATCCAGTCGATTTTTTGTTTTATTTTTAGCAGTGTAAAATTTTGGAATTCTACTTCTATTTTGGTGTAGGTTTATAAATTTAAAGAAAAAACGTTTTAATAGGAAGGTGTAAATGTGTTCGTTCAGATAGTATAGTAACACTATATATTCGAAAAAATGTGTAAGTAGTCTAGAAATGCCGGTTCACGACCAAACCAAACTTTTCGAAGATCGTGGGCAGTAGTGTAGAAGTGCTTGTTCACGAACAGACTACAATACTGTCAATATCGTGATTAGTAGTGTAGAAGTGCTTGTTCACGAACAAACCAGGGTATATCAAGATCGTGTCTAGTAGTGTTGAGGTGCTTGTTCACGAACATATAAGGGTTTGTCAAGATCGCAGTTGCTAGTGTTAAATAAGATAGAAGTGTATCAAAGTTAATGGTATGGCAGTGTGGCACTATCTGTTCATTGACGTAGAATTTTAATGTTTCGTATTCGTATAACCATTAAATTGTTTAGTGTTATAATGTACCTGTATTTTTAATTCTAACTGGCAGTAGAAAGTAGAACTACATTCTCAGGGTTGATTTCATATACGTGAAATACCTAAAACTCACCCCTAAATTTGAAATTATCGACTAACATCACCAAAACACTGCTACCGAACATGAATAGATCGTTTAGGAAAAAATTTGGTTGTTCATAGAACAAATTTGGTTCCTTAGTCGACGCTTTTTTGGTGGAGGCGCAATTGTTCGGCCACTAGGAAAAGAATATCCTTGGTTTATGGAAAAGGGCGAAAGAGTCCGTCGCTATAATATAAAGCGGGTTGGCGTCCGTCGCTGGCTCGTGGAAAAGCACGGTCCGTTACGGACGAACAAAGGACGAAAGAGTGGAAAAGAATGCCCATTGTGTTATATAGAATATAGCGTCTCCCCTACTTCCACTTTCGCCGCCTAATGTTATAATAGTTAGCCTCTTATCAGCGACTCGCTACTAGGCAAAAATAATGGCTCGGATATAGGGGCGGAGAAATAGCCAGGGGTCATCTGCCTAGATCGTTTTCCCGCTACACTCGACCGCGTCGATCGCTTTCTAAAATTACCGCTATTCGACCAAAAAAGGCAGTCACGGTATAAGTTTTCCCGAAGGGTTCTACGTATTGATTGCCATTGACGAGGCGCGGTTTATTTAGTAACATTCAATGAGCCGTAACCCTAATAATTGAGCGATTTGGAGCCGGTACGATAGAGAACGAATAACGCTTAATAAAGCGTAAGTTACAAAAAGTAACCAACTGATAAGGTGACTTTGATCGTATCAACGAATCGCGCTCGGAATCAAGCGACGCTTCTAATATATCCGCTTTTGGTCTGACACTCTTCAGGCGCCTTTGAAAACCTTTCCGAAATGGCGCCGCGGTTAATACGCCGTGCCTAATGTTTAGCCTCGACCGGGTGGAGGCGTATAAAATCGGGAACATGGAGATGTCGAGGACACGAATGGCGGAGGCGCGGTAACTGTAGGAACGGGCCCCTTTCGCGGATGGAGGGAAAAAGAAGGAAAGCCATAAAGGCGGATAGCTACGCTTGCCGAAAAAGGAGGTTATGATAGAAAGAAGGGAGATCGTCACCCACTCATTCTGAAGTGGAAGCACTCCAGCCCCATCTAGAGCGGAGAGACTACGACCGCGCCGCGCCTATCATTCTCCCAGAGCGAGCTTTTTTTTGGGTACCATCCCAGAGAAACCGTTCCTGCAGGAACGCCTATTTATAGTGACGTCAGCCGGAGTCGAATAAATGATTCGACGACGATTAAATGGAATTGAGTGCCATTTTTGCAACTGCAACTACAATTTCCTAACGTGAAAACTACTATGAATTGCTTTGTTTTTTTTTAAAGTAACGAATGCCGTAATAAAGTAGGGATAAATAGGGAGTAGCTTTTACCTAGTCTTGGGCCGTAGGGTCAGCCCGTTTAACTCGACCGCTATGGCGTCTGCTTTTTCACCATTGTGGTTATGCCACGTAGCGTGAACATCCACGAAATACTTTACAGAGACGTCACCAAACACCGCCACATTTTCTGATGGGCGTATTTGTGACGAAATAATAGTTAATAGAAAAGAATGGACTCGGATATCCGCTTGAAATCGGGGAGGATAAACGTACGTAATAACACCCTCAGTCGTTCGTAGCTACGGGAATACTAACGTTTTACATTCAGTGGCATCTATGAGCAACAAACACAGCACCCCACACAAGGAGAACGCAACCCGTCAACGGTCGTGCATTTTCTCGCGTACATTTTTCATTGGTTAGACGCTTTAGCTCCTGCTGCCGTCGGAAGAGGAAAATTCGGAAATTGTCTCCCCCCCCCCCCCCTGCCCGTAAGCCGTTCAGCATAAAGGTTCGTCCAATGAAATTTGTACACAACACTGCCTTAGAGTGTTTAAAGGCTAGATGCGTTCTCATTGTGTTTGTCCAATATTGGAGTTTGGCCGTATGAAAAAGGCCAACCTCGATATTGCAAAAAATAGTCCTCTCTCTCTGATGTCTCCGAAACCTAGGAGGATGGACTGATCCGTATCAACGGCGAACTGTAGGCCCAAAACGGATGAGCTGATGAAGGGAAATAGAAAAGATGGGAGGGAGCGGTGTAAGATAGGACGAAAACGCCACCGAAGAGGGTGGTAGGGGGCTAGCGCGGAATACGCCACGCGCCGACTCGGGTCCGTCGTGTCCGGGAACCGCGAATCCACGCTCCGCCGCCACTCGCCAACTTCCGCCTGTAACCTTTGAGCGGGCTTCGGCCCAGTATGGGAGAGGCTCAACCGTACGTGGATGTCGACCACGAGGAGTTTCGTCGTCCCGTTGGAGGGGCTGAAGAGCGCGATCAGATTCTTCGGGGAAGAAACTGATATCTCCGGGTGCCCTGGAATGAGGGGGGGGGGGGAGTCGCGCTGTTAAAGCACGTAGTTATAATAAAGAGTTACGTGAGCGAGAAGGTATATTATATTCGCGGATGTTTCGCCCCCCTCCCCTTGATAGGAGCGTGCCACTCCCCGCGGTCGCCTGTGCCACGGCGTCGTAAACCTCATTTAAAAATAATTTCGCTATTATTGCGAGACATTATCGCTTTTACGCCCACGATGCCAGCCGCTATATATTGATTACCCTAGAAATTGCACGAACGTTTCGTTATTCATTAACGCCTCCGTATTATTTGACCCTTTGCCAAGGTCGACGATAAAGGGTGCCAATCAGTGCCGGATTCCCCCCCCCCCCCCTTCGCGGTAGAACCAAAAATTCGAAAGAAGAAACAAAGAATATCGCCTATTCTCGCCGAAGAAAATGCTCTGATGACTGATTTTTGAAATTCTTACAGTGCATTCTCACAATTTTGAGCTGATTTCTAATGTATACCTGCGAATAGGCGATATAATAAAGTAACGTGGCCTTCTTGTTTTGATGGCAAAGGCCACCTTCCACTATGCTTCCATTAGCTTTCCCACCAAAGAGCAAGCATATCTGACTTTATAATATCGCCTATTGTACACTTTCTCTGAATTATCATCATTTTTTAGGTAATTTCCAGTGAATGGAAAAATCTTTTCTGTAATACCATAATTTTTATTTGATTTCTAATGATTAAATACTAATTGTACACCTGATTACTGATTTTTGGCAAAAACCTTCTGTAATACCACAATTTTTATTTGATTTCTAATGATTAACTACTAATTGTACACCTGATTACTGATTTTTGGCAAAAACCTTCTGTGAATTCCCACAATTTTTAGGTGATTTCTAATGATTAACTACTAATTGTACACCTGATTACTGATTTTTGGCAAAAACCTTCTGTGAATTCCCACAATTTTTAGGTGATTTCTAATGATTAACTACTAATTGTACACCTGATTACTGATTTTTGGCAAAGACCTTCTGTGAATTCCCACAATTTTTAGGTGATTTCTAATGATTAACTACTAATTGTACACCTGATTACTGATTTTTGGCAAAAACCTTCTGTGAATTCCCACAATTTTTAGGTGATTTCTAATGATTAACTACTAATTGTACACCTGATTACTGATTTTTGACAAAAACTTTCTGTTAATTCCCACAATTTTTATGTGATTCCTAATGATTCACTACTCATTGTACACCTGATTTTCGAAATCGTTGCTATTTATTATCATTATTTTTGGGTAATTCCAATGTACGAACTGTACACCCGATTACGTAAGTGATTGCGCATCTCGCTTTTCCCCTGCTTTTGAATATTCGTAAGCCGTCATTGGTAATAATATATCGGAAGCTAAGAAGTATAGCTAGTTCAGAATTGATGCTGAAAATTCGAGAACCGAAAAAAATGGTTGGTAAATATGTTAGAAAAATATTTAGATATCAAAATACAAAAGGCACTTTAAATTGTAAGAACAATATTTGACTGATTGGCTCCAATAATTTCACGCTGGTATCGTTATTACCTAAATTTAGTCATACGCTATTTTTTGTAAGCACGAAGCCTATAGCGTATGGTTTGTCGAAATGGTGGACAAAATGACAATTTTACGCATCGATCGGCGATGACAAAAAGGATATCTAGGTGCGCTACGTCATGCTTAATTTGAAAAAAATGTGCACTAAACAAAAACTCTACTTACGTCTTCCGAAAACGGGATCCCCTCTGGTCAGCGTGTCCGGCGCCAGGGGTGCGTGCGGGAGGAGGGTGGGATAGTGCGACAACGCAAAAGGATACACGTAGAACAATCCACTAGATCCGTACGCGGCGGCAGTGACGGTCGTAGTGTCTCGACACCTCCAAAAAAAACCCAAAAGAAGAAATTGAAGAGAGGTTCTCGTTATTTAGTTGGCCAAAACTGAAGCGAGAGTAGAGACCGTAGAATAGTTGTAGTAGTATTGTAGTATTGTAGTATTATATATTGTATATATATATTGTAGTTAGATGTGGAGGTTGGGTTTGAGATAATTGTGATCCCGCGATGGCGTAATAGGGTTTTCACTGTCAAACGTCTGTTTCTATAGATACGGCGTTGAGATTGTTGTTGTGGCGAGGATTGCAGTTGGCCTTTTTAGAGAGCTCATCCTGCGGACCGCCCGCGCCACCACCCGCGTCAGGAAGCGAAGCGGGTGGCGGGGGTGGCGGCTGCCCCGTGGTAGCGTTATTAGCGTTGTTAGTCGTAAGCAATACGCCTTCTTCGAGCTCCATAATGTCGGATGCGGAGTCGCTAAGAGAATCCCTCTTGAGCTTGGAGCCAACAGTGCCGGGTAGGTAAGGGCAACTGGTGACGTGGTTGAAGTTCTGAGACTGCATCTCCTCTTGGTCCGTTTCGCGGTGATAGAAGTAATTGAAGTTGGAGACGATGACCGGTACAGGAAGGGCGATGGTCAGGACACCAGCGATGGCGCAAAGGGAGCCAACCAACTTGCCCCAGACGCCCACAGGTCGCATGTCTCCGTAGCCTACGGTGGTCATGGTGACAACTGCCCACCAAAACGCGTCGGGTATGCTCTTGAAGTAGGATCTCTCCGAGTCCGCCTCTGCGTAGTAGACGGCGCTCGAGAATAAGATCACTCCGATGAAAAGAAAGAAAATGAGCAGTCCCAGCTCGCGCATGCTGGCCTTGAGAGTTCTGCCGAGAATTTGCAAGCCTTTAGAATGGCGCGATAGCTTGAAAATACGGAATACTCTGACCAGACGAATGACCCTGAGAATGGCTAGTGACATGGCCTGATTGTTGCTTCGTTCCTGCTGGGCGGTGATTCCCTCCTGATGCGCCTTTTCGCTGGAAATGACGGTGGCCAAAGTGATGAAGTAAGGTACAATGGCCACCAGATCGATGCTGTTCATCACGTCCTTGAAAAAGGCCAGTTTATTCGGACAGGCCACGAAACGCACGAAGAGTTCGAAGGTGAACCATACAATGCACCCGGTTTCTATTATGAAGAACGGTTCCGTTAATTTGGGCACTTCATCCTCGACAACGCGCGTTTGGTTGTTGGTCGAGTTGAACATCTTGTAATGTTTGAATTCTGGTAACGTTTCCAGACAGAAAATGACGATGGACAGTAGAATGATGACGACCGAGATGATGGCGATCACCCGCGCCGCTTGCGAGCTCTCCGGATATTCGAAAAGCAGCCAGATCTTCCTTTGGTTCTCGTGTTTGGGCAAGGGCTTCTCCTCCTCCTTGATGAAACCCTCGTCCTCTCGGAACTTGTTAAAGGCCCCTTCACCCAACTCGTAGAACTTAATCTCTTCGGCGAAAACGTCCAGCGGGACGTTGACGGGTCTTCGTAGTCGTCCTCCACTCTGGTAGTAGTACAAAATGGCGTCGAAGCTAGGACGATTGCGATCGAAGAAATACTCGTTGCGTAAGGGGTCGAAGTATCGGATCCGCCGACTGGGGTCTCCCAGCAGCGTGTCCGGAAACTGATTGAGCGTTCTGAGCTGCGTCTCGAATCGAAGACCGCTGACGTTGATGACCACTCTCTCGCAGAAGTCGTGGTCGTGAGGAATCGGTTCGAAGTTTCCCCCGGCGTGGAAAGAGAGAGGGCCCCCTGGATGGGGACCCATTCCGCCACAACCGTCCACATCTTCGCCGCTCAGCTTTGGCAAGGACCTTTACGAGGACAGCACGCGCGGGAAAGAGAGAAAAAAGAAATTCGGTTACAACCCACGACACACGATGCCTCTGCTTAGCCTATCTCCCGTACCCTAACAGTGATCCAAAGCTCAACGGACGTCAGCGAACGCCGAAAGTATAGGCCTCTCACGTGTTACGTTCACCCAAGCGCTCGCTTCTAGTAGATAACGCGCGTTTATTCGCAAACACACCTACTCGAATTATAGACATTGCCAGAACGGAGCTGAGATTTTCAGAAATTTCGTCCTAGTATTTTAACGGGGTCCAACGAAACGCTCCAAAATGCGCTAGAAACAACGATGGATTCACTAAGCGTTAGGATGGGTATGGAATTTGTTAAGTCAGCTTAAAAGTAAGGGAATAGCCAAGAGCTCTAATAAATAAATAAATAACATTGGAATCCGTTACTACTACTACTAATTACAATTTTACCGAAACGTAAAAACATTATCCGAGACCCAAAAATATGTTGCTTTATAAGGAAATTAAGAAAAGCGTATTTGAACTTTTGCTTACATCATTGAACTAATCTTAAGTAAGAAATCAGGAACTCGTATACGAAATGTTTATCAGGCCAAACAACAACCTGGTCACCGAGGCTTGAGCTTCATTATGTGCCCTCTGACATTGCTCTAACCTCGTCCGTGGGGCCTCAACTTTTGGAAAATGATGCTAGCCCGTAGAATCAAACTTACTCAGACTATTGGTTAATCCGCCACTGAATATTGTACAAACGCGGTGGAAACTTTAATTACGCCCCCTTATTTAATTACGCCCCCTTATTTGCATATTTTTAATTTTTAACAATAGTCTAGCGTGTACATTCGCGTAGCCGAAATACGCCACTCAAAGTCATAAATAAATAATAATAATAATAATAATAATAATGCCTATAAATTTAAATATATAGTAGAATGAAATTGTCACCCAGAAGTTATGTTCGACCAAGAACCCATAGACGTACAACGAACACGTAATCATAGCTTTAGCCCGTCGTGGAGCCTCCTAATCTATATTTTCGAAATAAACCCGGCTTTTTATATTTTCCGCCTGTAGTAACTTAAGTAACCAAAAAAATAATCGGTCTAAGAACTACTTAAACTAACTAAAAACCTACTTAAAACACTTAAAACCAACTCTAATTTCGCTTAATGGAGGACACTTAAAGCCAACTCAGAGCCAACTTGAAAATTAATAACGACCACTTAAAGCCAACTTAAAAATAATACGTAATTTTCTGTAAATGTAAGGGTTCGCGCCTTCTTCTTAGAAGTAACAATAGTGGAAGAAGACTCAATAGCTCCGCCTCTTTAAAAAAAAATCGATTAGGAGGCGATCCAGCAAAATTTCCTTTCCTATGTTCTTGGTACGTCTATGGGTTCTTGGTTCGACCCATACCTTTCTACTTCCCGGTATTGACAGTCTGTTGCGTACAATCAGTTATTTTTCAAACCCCTTAGAAGAATTTTTTAAAGCAAGTTAAATATGGTGATACATCATCAAAATTTAAATTTATCTACTCCCTGTAATAAATTTTGGCATAATTTTACGGAAATCAAATCATTAACCCCCAAAGATTTGGGCCACCATTAATAGGGTTTGAGGCCTCCTTTAGCGCCACTACGTATGTTTTTTCGCTCGCTCGTATATTCCTGGATAACTACTGATGAATAGCAACGACTCGTAATTTCCAGGGTTTCAAATAAAATTCGGAAAATGTCAGAAAAATCAGTTTTTAAGTCAAAGTGACTTTTCCGGTTACTTGGAATATTTATGCTACTGAATTGGACATTTCAATATATAAAGAGCCACCTAGCGGTCAACTTGAGACGTTCAGTAGCTGCTGGATTTTCGTCTGCTAAGATTTACCATTTTAAAACGGATATCGTCCGCCAAGCAGAGTAAAATCCATCGGCTACGTTGGCCGCTAAGTGACTCTATGTTCACTGAAAAGGTTTATTCGCATTTAAAGTCAAATATTTCAAATTAAAATTAGAAGGTGTTTTTGAAAATCGATAATAATTCTTAAAAACAATTTTTAATTAATGTAGATGAAACTAGCGTAATTTCACGTTAAAAATAACGTGGAAACCCTGCGGATTATTGCATTTGAACATTCCATTTTTAAACTTATTAATAAATTTACATGACGACCATTTAAGCTAATTTATAAGCTAATAAGTTACGTCGCGACAATAGCTTCATTTTCTCCATTTTAAAATGTTATCCTAATATTTAAACTTTCCACGGGAAGAGTTTTTAAGAAAATGTGGTTTTCTATTAAGTTATATCGACTTTAATTGGCTTTTATTAGTTAAAAGCTGGGTTAGAAACAAATGACAAAAAAAGAATTAAAATGATTTTGGAGGTTTAAAGAAAAAGTTTCTTTCGTTGTTTTATTTCTTGGTGGGGCACTAAGGGGTTATCGGAAATAATTTTGAACAATTCCATATTTCTGTGTGCCAAAAAATTGAAATTTTAAATACTTTATATAATATTAAACGTTATTGTAACGGAAGAATAACTTTGTCGTCTGTAATAAATTATAATTTTTTCGATAATGCTATCTGTACAAATAGTACTTTTTCGATTCTTCACTAATATTTATGGTTCATTTTATAATAAATGCCGTGATTAATATGCTTGGCTTGTACATTGTAAGTTTTTAATTAAGTCTCTAGAATACTTGTACTTTATAAACTATTTCATAGCTAAAAGATCGAAAACCGTGGTTAGGACTACATGACCCGTTTTTTACCTATAAACGCCTGTAAAAGTGTTCTAGTAGCAATACACGAGTGTTCAAGGAGAAATCAACATTTGTGTTTTGCCCCACTAGTTTCTTAATATTTCCAGAAATTCTGGTTAATGCTAAATGGTCTATTTTTAACCTACAAACGCCTGTAGAAGTGTTTTAGTAGCAATACACAAGTGTTCAAGGAGAAATCAACATTTGTGTTTTGCCCCACTAGTTTCTTAATATTTCCAGAAATTCTGGTTAATGCTAAATGGTCTATTTTTAACCTACAAACGCCTGTAGAAGTGTTTTAGTAGCAATACACGAGTGTTCAGGGAGAAACTAACACGAGTTTTGCCCCACAAGTTTCTAAACATCTCCAGAAATTCTGGTTAATACTTAATTATCTATTTTTGACCTATAAACACCTGTAGAAGTGTTCTCGTAGCAATGAATGAATGAATATTTATTGGCCAAATTCCTTTTCTAATACTAAGGAGCAAATATCACAGATCATATGTACATATTTTTTAAAATTTAATAATATTTATATAATACACATATTTTGATATGTATTTCAGTTATAATATATAAATATAAACCGGTACCGACGTACTAGTTATGGATACATCCTATATTCGACCTGCTAACTCCGGTCGAAATGTTATAGTAGCAGTACAAATACTTTAGTTCCAAAACCAGTTAAATCGACTTATTATTTCCACCTCCCATTTATATAAAAAAATATTTACATTTGTGGTAATATTTTCAAAATGATACTTTCGTTTTCTCAATTTTTGGAATGTAAAAATTTTTGCTATACTTAAATAATATTTTTTTCAATTTTTGGAAAGTAAAATTTTTTGCTATACTTAAATAATATTTTTCTCAATTTTTGGAAAGTAAAAATTTTTGCTATACTTAAATAACATTTTTCTCAATTTTTGGAAATTAAAATTTTTTGCTATACTTAAATAATATTTTTCTCAATTTTTGGAAAGTAAAATTTTTTGCTATACTTAAATAATATTTTTCATAATTTTTGGAAAGTAAAAATTAATTAAACAGAATCAAAAGAGATTTCGACACAGGTGGATAGCGTAACGCGTGCTACGGAAACCTTTTAAACGTGAAACTTCAAACGGAGCCCCGCCATTGGTAGCGGACCTTCCTATTCGGGTCCAACCGTTTAAACTACACGATTTTGGAGCTGCTGAGGCTATTAGACACCCAAACAGAGAGAGAGAGAGAGAGAGAGAGAGTACCATAGTTTTTAACTCATTTTTATCTACGAATGCATCACGAGTTACAAGCGGAACAAATAACTAGCAGGGTTTTCTTTGGGAAAATGGTTATAGTCGTTTGAAGTACGGAGTGGGGGGTGGCGTAACCCCCTGACATCAGCAGCGGCGCGTGGGGGGAGAAGGAAATTGCGGAACAGCGGCGAGCCAGTAAATTCGCGTGGATCGATTCCTTAAGCCTAACGTTCTCACTGCGCTACAATACGCATTTTCTTCGAAAGGCGACTGCTTATAACCCACGAAAAATGAAAGCAGCCCGTTCCTACACGCGACTATATATTTCTCTCCCATCCGAAACCCAATCAAGGTTAACGTAAAACGGAACATATGTGAAGAAAAAACGTCACAAATAGGTACAGACGGGGAAAAAACGAAATTTTTAAATTACCGTTATAATTCCAACTTTTGCGAAAATGAGACGTTTAAAAAAATGATTTTCGCTGGTGGTGGTAGGGGGGGACTAAGGCATCATTCAGTGGAAACTTGACCATACGGTTTTTCGTTGAAAAGACGCGTTATAAATAACGGAGACGTAAATGAAACGTATTTCGGGGAGGATCAGGGATAGGGACAGGGACAGGGACAGGGATAGGGACAGGGGTTGTAATTTGGAGGGAAGGCGAAATATGAGAAGAATGTATAAGAGAAAATGGTGACCCACCCAGTGAGGTTATAAGGGGACGTCAAGGGGGGTGGCGTGGTCACTACGCCCGGAGAAGGTGTTTGCTGCGATTGTTGCGTGGTTGGAGTGGCTCCATCAGCCAAGATTACGCCACAGCCCGTGAACGTAGCCGAAACCGGCACTCCAGACTCCATTTTGCCGGCATGGGCCAAAAGGACAGTGGCGGCATTTGCCGAGGGTCGGCGCGCAACGACGACTGTGGGGGCTGCGACTAAATCGACGGCGCGACGAGGCCGAAGAACTGGGGTAAAACCCCACTTCTCTACAAACTGTAACCTGGAAATCTTGACTCAATTTCAGTTGACAGATTCTGAACACTGAAATTTGAACAAGTCCACACGCACTCGAGATACTCCGGCGCTCTTTTGATGTTACGAATTTGGCGGGATGATAATGTTTCGGTTTTATTTTATTTTTGCTATTTTTTTTTGGGTTTTTTTTTTGGTTTGCTTTCTTCCGATTCTTCTCTCGATAAAATTTCTCACCAAGTGGAAGGTATTCTTTTTTTATTTACTTAGTAGTTCGAAAACTTTTTTCTTATTATTATTATAGTTGTTGTTGTTGTAACTTTCTAAGTTTCGTTACTCGCTACACGGCTGGAATAATATTAATTTGTACGTCATAGTGGATTCTTCTTGGTATTTGTTTTTTTAAATATTTTTGTTTCCAACGTTTTTTCGTTTATTTAATACTAGTTATTTTTTTTCGTATGGAAGATCACTTGTAAATATTTTAAATATTTTTTATCTCTCTTTATAATAACAAAAATAAATTTTAAAGTAAATCATTACAAGGCAGGGTTGTTTAAATGCGGATTGTTCAATTTGGTTGTGCTGGAAGTGTTTCATTTGTTATTTCCGTCGATTTGGTTTCGCCGGTTTCTCTCTCCGTCTCGTTGTTGCCTCCCAACGGGATTTTCGAAATATTATTTTCCAGGAGTTTTATTCGATTACTATTTTTTTTGTTAACCTTGGGAGCAAAAAATCTCGGTTTTTTTTTGTTTCTTTCGAACTTTGGTCGTCTCGGTTTTTTTTTGTTTACTTAATATTTAAAATAAATATTTTTTTGTTACAAATGGCGAAAATTAGTTCTTATATATTTTTTTTTCTTTCGATGGAGGGAATTCTGAAAACGATCCTTATTTTTTCTCTCATCCAAAAACGTATTAAAATGGCATTCTTTTTCGGTTTTCCGGTCCACGCTCTCTTCTTAGCGAATACTTAAAATTAAACGAAACCAAATTCGCGAAACGAATATTTTACGAATAATTTCTTCCAAGAAACGGTAATAAAAATGAGAGAAAAGTGTGTGAATAATAATAATAATAAGAATAATAATCGAGTATAATTTGTATAACGAGATACTTATGCGTGATGGAGGAATAAAAGAAAATGGGTCGATTAAGAAGAGGGAAGTGAGCCGAGACGAAGAAGCGCTTTTTTTGTTCTTCGGCGTCGGCGGACAGAGCGAGGAAGATGCGGCGAGCCGGGAGAGGGGCCGTTCGTACAGAAAGCGTTTCCCGTTAGAAAATGGACGAAATGTACGGAAGGGGTCGGGGCCGGGAGGAGACGAACTTCCGAACGCAAAAGGCGGCGCGACGAACTACAGAAACGGAAAAGCGAATAGTTACGGCGTGATTGACGGGATCGTGACGGGGTCTTCTCGGTGCGCGTGTGATTAGTAGGAGCGTGACTGCGTCCAACGGCGTCTTCTTCGTCTCGCGAGAAATTTGTCTTTGCAGTGGGTCGTCTTCATCGAATTGGCTCCTCTTCGGTACCGAGACGGAAAGGTCGTGGCGACGGTACGAACGGCGGCGGTTCTTCGCTCGTCTGGACAGCTGCGATTCGCGACGATGGACAAGACTGGATGGAGAGAGTGACGCCCGGCTCGAATTCCGGAATGGCCGTATCGATGAGGCGAGAAGACCACCGGGGGAGAAGGTCGCTTCGTCCGGCGGCGGCGGGCTGGCGACACCGGCGCTAAGAATCTTCGGAGAGCGCGCATCGGATCATGGCCGTTGGAAAAGCAGCTTCGACGCTCCGAGTTTCGCGTCGCAGCATCGTGGTGGCGGTGCAAAGTCGGATCGACGCGGCCTTTCGCCGCCGAACCGTGGCGCTGCTGTAGAGGCGAACCGCGCGGGGATGACGAGGGGGGGGGGGGAGCGCGGCGCGAGAAAACGCCGTACGCGCCCCGAGGGGGGGGTGCCAAAAATCGAAATCGGCCGAAAAGGGGGTCGACAACATTTCACGCGGTAGAAAAGAGCGGTGGAGGGGTGAAATAAAAATCGCTCGTACTAACTAGAGTAAGCCTTCTCTCTCTCTCTCTCTCTCTCTCTCTCTCTCTCCTTAAAGAAAGCCCTCCACCCCCTCCCCCCCACCCGCGTCTCGAAAAAACGACCTTTTCAAAATGGCGCGTGCTTTTCGTCATGTCAGACCTCCCTAAAATCCGACGAAGGGAAAAAATGTACCATCATCCCTCTCAAGATCGCGCTCTGGCTAATGCAATCCCAATTAGCGATTAGGATACTTCGGGCCATTTAAGAGCGCTCCGAGATCGTGAATAACGACGGATGTAACCTTTATGTCCAGCCCCGAATACCCGCGCTACCTCCCCCCCCCCCCGGAGGAACCCTCCATTCCGCCACTCGGTACAACAACCTCCCCCCCCCAAATTATGCCTTAAAAATGGGTCATCCAGGCCGAATTCAGGCCCTCGCTGTCGGTACATTTTAGGGTTTGCGTATTTTTAAATACATCCCGAAAGAGAAATAGGCCTAGCTATTCGTTTTGCAGGAGCGCGAGAAGAGGCCCTCGGAGTGGTGGGCCATCCTCCGTCTGGATCCTCCAGAACCGGCATCTTTCTCTCGGGCGGGCCTCGGACTTCACCCCTTCCTCGCCATCTGCCCGCTTGTCGGCGCTGGCCTCCGGTTCTCGGGCAGCGTACAGCGGCGCCTATCCTTGAGCTTTGCCTCTCTACGCTAGGAACGTATATCGATTAGGTTGCGTCTGTTACACAATCCTCTCTCTCTTCTCCCTCCCCCCTTTTGCCCCCCCCCCTTCTCGCCGGAGACTTCGGGGGCCCGTGGCTAAAAGATTTTCGCGTTGATTCGGCGCGCCCGGACAGAAAGAATGCCAGATAAACAATGGTTTTTCCATACGTAATTATTAATGGCTCTCGTTCCAAAAATCACGCTTTTAATTAAAGCTCTGCGGAGTAGAATAGATCCCCGGCAGGGCGCGCCACCTCCGCGTCGCGTTCCGCCGGGGACTCTCTCTCTCTCCGCTAAAGAAAGGCGAATATTTGATATTCTCCCGAATTGCGCTTGTTTATGTCAACGCTGCCCCAAATCGCTATTTGAGCCCGGATCATTTGGGGCTGAAATCAGGGTAGCCACGGTACTTGGAATTCGTGTATGAGTCAGGAAATTTTAAAAATTAGCCTAAAAATCAGAGAAATGTCAGGGAATTTAATTTCGCTCGCAAATAGGAAATATTTACTAAAATATAGGTTAAAAATACCAAATTCTGGCACAAAATATGTCAGGGAAAACCTGGAAAAGTCAAGGAATTTGAATCGGAAAAAATTGCGGTAACCATGATAATTTTGAGAGCGGTAAACTATTTGGAGCTATTAAAGTGTTTTACTAAATTCGCCTTGTGGTCTATTTACGTCACAGCTTGTTTATTAATCAGCCTTACCAAATAATAACTTTAATTTATGCGAATATAAGTAACGTAACTTTAAAAGATTTTCAATTAAAATTGAAATTACGCGTGATCTTACTCGCGTAAAAATGTGAAATTTAATGTGATAAGCGTAAGCATATGGGCGGAATGGGAAGATGATTCTTGAAAATCGGTAGCTGTAAGCCTTGTCGCTCAAAAACCTCGAGTTGGATGTTTTGTAAATGGAAGAAAACATTTCATTTTTAGCGATTTCTCTGCCCGTGTTCGCTGCGTTTTATCCAAATAGAAACCAGTGTCGTAATAACAACAAATTTATTTTTCCTATATTTCGAAACCATAATTTTATCTTATAAAATATTACGAACAAAATTATGGCGATAATTCCGTATATGAAGAAATAGGGATCTTGTTAAGAATCGCGTACTTTGGTCGGGGGGCCAACGCCCCCTCGCGGGTGGGGGGATAACCTATTCTGTCGATAAGAACTCGTGAACGCTCTTCCGCATATGGACACGCTCTTCGTACTCGAAATAGTTCTTCATATTTTAAATAATCCATCGCGGAAGGGTTTAATTGGATAGGGGATTATCCGGTGGGCGATGATGTAGGAACGACCCCCGCGGATAAGAGCCGCTGGGAAGGAGCCATCCCAGGAAGCGTATTGAGGGGGGGGGAAGCCTAACTCTAAGGGAGCGCGGGTCTCGCGCGATGGAACGAGAGAATTTTAGAATGGGCTTTTGCAGCGGCAGGTTTCAATACGTAGCGGCGGCCAAGGACCGGGACCGGGAGGAGAAGCCGGTTGGCGCGACGATCAGCTGGAAGCTCGCCCTAGCGTGGTACGGGACTCGCCAGGACAGGGCATTCCCTCTCCTCAAGTAATTCATCGACCGGCGTCGAAATACTGAAAGAGCGAGGGAGGAACGACGTGGGGTGGTGGGCGCCGCGCCGAAGATAGAGAATTCCGGGCACTCTTTTAAAGGGGAATAGGTGGTTCCCCTTTTCGCTTCACTCGGGAATTCCTTAAAATTGTTCCTTAAGAAAGGCTTCGCTCCTTCGAGTACTTCCTCCGATGCCCTACCCCTACCACGCGCTACATACCCTCTCATATAGATAGATATAGATATAACATTCACCTCGAGTTGTTTATCGAGATCGTTCGCTTTTATCGATATAATTATTTCATTATCGTCTCGCAAAAAAAGCGCGAAAGAGCTTAACATCGCGCGTTTCTAAATTACTTAGATATAAGGAAAGAAATTTTTATTAGTATATGGCTCCTAAAATGTCCTTTCGTCGCGAATATTGCAGGCTGGAACTGCGGACGTTTTTCGGCGAGAAGGTCTCGGAGTGCGCTTATCTCCAGTATCCCGGAGGCAGTCGTGACTGTGGCCAGCGCTATTCGTCGCGTGACTCTCGGCACGCGTTATTAGTGAGCTGTATTAAGGTTACGCGCTTACATTCGCCGCTTTATCGGACGTTCGCGTGACTTTAAAGTTAATATTAGCCGCCGATACTGCCTACCCCCTCCGTATAAAGGGCCCGAAAAAACGTTACGCGTTTAACTACGCCTAACGGGTTACGGCGAGAGGGGGGCCAGCCCGACCCATTGTCGGTATTGTCCGTGGCCCATTCGCCCGAGTACAGGCCTCTGGTTTATCTTTACTCGTTTCGCGGTAAAGGCGTCAACGGTACCGCCGTTGTACCGTTGCCCGTTTAGAGGAGTGCCTTTTTCCCCCTTTTCGGAGCGAGGTGCCATAAACGATTTCCGGTTCTAATAAAGGGAAGGAGGGGAGGGGGAGGTTTAAACATTTTAACGATTAATTATACGCCCCGTATAAATGTATCTTTCGCTTCCAAACGCGCGCTCGCTTTATTGTACCGTCGTTATCACCGCGTTTTATCGACAATTGCCATAATTGGCGTCGCTTCTTTGCGGAACCCCATTCGCCATCCCACTACCTGGATTCTGTGGTCACCCAATTTTTTGGGGCGCGTATCTTTGGTGGGATAAACTATTCTGAACACAAACAGACTCCGAGATACTCTTCTACCGAACACAGACCCCGATAAACTCTTCTGAACAAAAACAGACCACAAGAAACTCTTCCGATCTAAAATATACCACAAGAAACGAAAACAGACCCCGATAAACTCTTCTGAACAAAAACAGACCACAAGAAACTCTTCCGATCTAAAATATACCACAAGAAACGAAAACAGACCCCGATAAACTCTTCTGAACAAAAACAGACCACAAGAAACTCTTCCGATCTAAAATATACCACAAGAAACGAAAACAGACCCCGATAAACTCTTCTGAACAAAAACAGACCCCAATAAATTCTTCCGATCTAAAATAGACAACAAGGAGCTCTTCTGAACAAAAACAGACCCCAATAAATTCTTCCGATCTAAAATAGACAACAAGGAGCTCTTCTGAACAAAAACAGACCCCAATAAATTCTTCCGATCTAAAATAGACAACAAGGAGCTCTTCTGAACAAAAACAGACCACAAGAAACTCTTCCGATCTAAAATAGACAACAAGGAACTCTTCCAATCTAAAATAGACAACAAGAAAGTCTTCTGAACCAAAACAGACCACAAGAAAGTGTTCTGAACCAAACCAGACCACAAGAAAGTCTTCTGAACCAAAACAGACCACAAGAAACTCTTCCGATCTAGAATATACAAAAAGAAACAGATACAAGAAACTCTTACTACTGAAAATAGACGCGTAGAAACTCTTCCTACTAAAAATAGACGCGTAGAAACACTTTCTATTGAAAATATACGCGTAGAAACTCTTCCTACGGAAAATAGACGTGGAGCAACTCTTTCTACGGAAAATGAACGTTTAGAAACTCTTCCTACGGAAAATGAACGTTTAGAAACTCTTCCTACGGAAAATAGACGCTTAGAAACTCTTTCTACGGGAAATAGACGCTTAGAAACTCTTTCTACAGGAAATAGACGCGGAGAAACTCTTTCTATTGAAAATATACGCGTAGAAACTCTTCCTACGGAAAATAGACGTGGAGCAACTCTTCCTACGGAAAATGAACGCTTAGAAACTCTTCCTACGGAAAATGAACGCTTAGAAACTCTTCCTACGGAAAATGAACGCTTAGAAACTCTTCCTACGGGAAATAGACGCGTAGAAACTCTTCCTACGGGAAATAGACGTGGAGCAACTCTTTCTACGGAAAATGAACGTTTAGAAACTCTTCCTACGGAAAATGAACGTTTAGAAACTCTTCCTACGGAAAATAGACGCTTAGAAACTCTTTCTACGGGAAATAGACGCTTAGAAACTCTTCCTACTGAAAATAGACGCGGAGAAACTCTTTCTATTGAAAATATACGCGTAGAAACTCTTCCTACGGAAAATAGACGTGGAGCAACTCTTCCTACGGAAAATGAACGCTTAGAAACTCTTCCTACGGAAAATGAACGCTTAGAAACTCTTCCTACGGAAAATGAACGCTTAGAAACTCTTCCTACGGGAAATAGACGCGTAGAAACTCTTCCTACGGGAAATAGACGCGTAGAAACTCTTCCTACGGGAAATAGACGCGGAGAAACTCTTCCCACCTAAATAGATCCCAAGAAATGTTTCCGACCGAAAATAGACCGTAAGAAACATTTCTCATTGCCTATATTTGACAAGGACATTTCCAGCACAAAGGATTGAGCGACCGCGTGAATTTCGCTTTCGTTACAGTGGGAAGTATTTAGACGATGGATATAAAAGTATTACCGGAAAGTAGTAGTTTGTCAACTGTAGCTGACTGTACACGTCCCAAAAGTAACGTTGTCTGGATGCACAAACTACGTAACATAAATTACGAAGTTTTTGATTTAAAGAGTAATTATTTAAATTTTATTATTAGTTATGATAATAGTGACGAAATATAACGATATATTCCCAAAGATATCATCATTTTATGAAGCACGTGTATCAACTGCGCATACCCTTTCAAATATATCAAATAATATTTTTCAAGATACCCACCGAAATGTTACGTTGTTTTTGTTTTCAGACGACGATAATGGATTTTGAATCTGTTTTTCGCGAATATTTTTTATAACCATGTTGTTTGCGTTCTTGAACTCTGCTATTCAAGTCCATTCTTAAAGCGTTAAATTTTGCATTAGGCACTAGGAATAGACGCTCCTGCAGATTACAGACCTTTTCGCCTAAAGCTCAATCAACAGCGCCTCTTGTGGCAAAAACATAAAATTACTTTATCAACCGTCGTACGCATTACATTATACTTCCATTATAATAAATTGAAATATCGACGAATAACATGCGCTCTGGCTTATTGTTAACGTAACTAGCGCCTGCTAGTTTAAACCGGGTGGCAGAAATAGGAAATTAGGTTATTCACAATAAATATGGAACGTTATACTCCCTTTAAGAGAAGTTCATAGTCCCTTTAAGAGAAGTTCATAGTCCCTTTAAGAGAAGTTGTATCATGATCCCTTTGAGATAAGTTCATACTCCCCTTAAAAGAAGTTCGTACTCCCTTTAAGAGAAGTTGAAACTCCCTTTAAGAGAAGTTCATACTCCCTTTAAGAGAAGTTGAAACTCCCCTTAAAAGAAGTTCATACTCCCTTTAAGAGAAGTTGAAACTCCCCTTAAAAGAAGTTCATACTCCCTTTAAGAGAAGTTGAAACTCCCTTTAAGAGAAGTTCATACTTTCTTTAAGTAATAATCGGGCCTAAAGTTGGGGACAACACTTATTCATTTTACTATATCCAGTACTAAACCGTTTCAGCTCACTGTGGTCAGTTAGGTTAATTCCCATGGCACCACCTTATGGCCAAGCTAGCTAGCGACTTTTAAAAGGAATATGAACTAAATCAAAACATAGTCTGCTAAGACACGTTAGGACTTGTTTTCTATCTTCTGTTAAACCGGGGGGTATAAATGTGAAAACTCGTTGATCCATCATAAACATGAAAGTTTAATGCAATATTAATTAAAAATTACGTAACTCGAAACGAAATTAGTGGGAAGTGGAAACGGTGTAAGAAACCACAAATAATTTCCTTAAATCTAGACGTTTTGCTTATTAATACGCGCCCAATGTTTTGTAAACACGAGCCAATGAAGTTGGCCGCGAGGAAACACAAGGAATTTCGCTTTCGGAGAGGCAAACATTGAAAAACATTTGGAAAAAAGGGGGAGGGGTGGTGAGCGTGGGGGTTAGAACAGCGTTTTTGTTCGCGCATTGATTTTTGCGGGCGCTCCTCGTCCTTTCGCAGCAATCGCACACTTTTTCGAGGTACGTCAGCCAGAGAGAGAGAGAGAGAGCGAAAACAGGGAGCACTCGTACCATCCTGCGAAGTTTTCTAGGCTGTGCGCGAGGCGCGCGTCGCCCGAGACGCTGAAAACGGCGGCGGCATCCGTAGTAGCCGTTGGATGGCAGCAGCGTCGCGCTTTCAATAGGGCTGCCAGATGCGGAAAGAGGAATAGCCCGGGAGAAGATTAATGGAGGCGGAGTGGCCTTCTCACAAACGCCGGGTAGAGAACTGGCCGCGCGTTCGTGCCCCAATCAATCCTTTGGCCGCCGCCGCCATTCAATTCGTGACGCTTAAAAATTTCGGACTTAAAAAGAATTCGACACCTTCGTCACCTATGGTCCCCTCGGCTCTCAATGCTTAGAAGGATAACAATTCAAAAGTCACCATATTTTTTATTTTTCAAAAACGTTTTATGGATGGGAAATTTGTTTCGCGTCTCTGAAAACGATAGAATTCTCGATGTATGACCGTAGGCCAAATTTAAACGAGTTAAGGATGGTTATCACTAGGGTAAAAAGGTGATCGATGCAAAAAAAATGTATTAGGCCCAACGAAATTTTTTTGCGTCGTCGACGCGTTTCTGACCTAACGAAAACCAGCCTTAAAAGGTAATACAAGGTAAAAATATGGCGTTTCGTAATTGAATTAAAAAAATAAATGAAATTAATTTAGTTTATAAACATTATTTAGGTGGCATATCTTTTTTAATAATTCCAACCGCTAGGAGTCACCAAATGATGGCGCTAGTAACTTGGTAAATTTTCCCGAAAATTCGATTCGTTTTTTGTCACCTTCTACCTTAATCCACGAAGCCCCTCCCCCCGTAACTACGTCATCAATCACTGCCTGGGAATCTTCGTGGGGGGTTGTGGGGGGATCGATTTTTCCCCTCCTTACAACGTATCTTTTAAGGAATGGTCTTTTCTTCGGCCAATTTTCCCCGCACGGGGAATAATGAACGGCTCCTACCTGGGAATAGACAATATAAGTTTGCCATAAAACACTCCCCGATGCAACGGAGGCGGACAACGGCAATGTCCCGCCGGACGGCGCCTCGATCGATCGTCGTCCGCGTCTCCTTCTTCGGCCCTAGACGCGCATTCTCGGTGCGGGCCAAGCGAATACTTGATTATAAAAGGGGAAGATAAAAACGAGGCACGTCGTGTCTTTTATATCAACTAAGATTTAGGCACGCAGCCGCCCAGCCAAAAGTAGGGCTCGCGCGCCTCGATGGACC
This sequence comes from Leiobunum rupestre, assembly GCF_980474605.1. Taxonomy (NCBI): domain Eukaryota; kingdom Metazoa; phylum Arthropoda; class Arachnida; order Opiliones; family Sclerosomatidae; genus Leiobunum; species Leiobunum rupestre. Next base: position 38,472,533 of record NC_143387.1, read on the forward strand.
TGACGAGACTCGGTGCCGCGCTCTTGTACTGACTATTGACCCTGACATGATACACGGGGGTTAAATACCTCTTACCCCCCTTTTAAGCACTTTTAACGAGCCGATTATTCCTTTTTTCCCCGATCTTACAGAGTTCAACGACAATTTCGAATTAATTGTCAATTCCAGATCGTCACAGTCGAAATGTTCGCCTACTCGAATTGAAATTCGTCGATTATCGAATGATTTTAAATCGATCATTTGGCTTTGAACGGATTGAACCTTTGACGAAATTTTGGGAAACTCGAGGAATTGATTATTATTATTATTGAATTTTAATCGTCAAACTTGTAAGATAGATGGCGCTTTCCCTTACGAAGCCGGAAGAAGCTTCGATACTTTTTTACGCTGAATAATCCCCGACTGTTTTTCCCCACCCCGCAAAAAAACCGGTCAGAACTTCGACCACGAAAATCTTGGTAGAGCAAACTCTACATTTGACATTGATTGACGGATATTTTACGGAAGTACCAACCGGAACTTCCTGTTACATAAATATCAAAAATGCGAGTTTTGTAAGTATGTTCAAACCTTGAAGTAAATGCACTTCGTACAGTGGTACTCCTCTGTTCTATCGAGTTCTGGTACGATTGTTCCGCTCAACGTGGTCTAAAGCTTGTTTTCCACTGGCGCGCGCAACGACGCGATTCTCAGCTTTGAAACGTTCAAACGTTTTTACGCGCGTAAAGAAAATAACATTATGACGCGCGTTAGTGGAATACAAGCTTAAAGCTTTGATCTCTAATGCCCCATTTTCATGCTCGCTGGTAGCGGATAAAAATCGTCAAAATTTGCTTCCGCCACTCGCAAGCGTGAAAATAAAGCTAAAATATCTGTTTGAAACAGATCGACGCGGAAAGTGAAAAAGTGTATAGCTGAAGCGGATTTTGACGATTTTTACCCGCTACCAGCGAGCATGAAAATATGGGACTTTAAGCGTAATTGTACAATTTGTTTTACCAAAAGCTCTAGCTACGCCACTCGCGATCATATAATTCCTATATGGTCCTATTAAATCCCATGGTTCTAATTTTGTAATACATCCTATACTTTTTTAGAAAATTGGTGGAAAACTAACCGAGGAAGTTCTAAAAGGCTTTCACAGCAACGGTAAATACATTTTGGCCACTGTATTTTGGCTAATTTGCCCTCGCTTAGCTTGCTGAACTGGTTTTTATGCAGCTCATTCGTCACGAAATACGTGGCAGTTCCGTTTATGTTTAGGATTATGGTGCTTCATCGAATTTACTCTTATGTCCGGGGATTTTCGATAGTAAAACGTCATCGATACGTCACCCGTCTCATAAAATTTTGATACTTTAACCCCATATAAGTTATAACGTCTTTAATTTTGATATTTTAACCCTATAAATCTCATACATAATTTTATTATTTTAACCCAATAAATCCACTATAATTTTAATATTTTAGTCCTTTATAAATCTCTAATAATTTTTGATATTTTAACCTTATAAAAAACACTGTAAATTGGAAATTTTTGTCCTATAAAAACCTCCAATAATTTTGATATTTTAATTCTACAATCCTGTATATTATTACAGCGTACTGAAAGATCACCGAAACACTAATTTTTTTTCAATTTCATTTGAAGTAAGTGACCTAATCCTAATTGACAAATCCGTTTAGAGCAGCAATTTCGTTAATATTTTTACTATTACGAATGGATCGAAATATATATTAACCAATAAGAAACGTCATTTGCTCCGGACTGTCGCAACCAACGCATTTCAAGAATTCAGTGTTCGGTTTTTAAGACATCTTGACCCGAATCTTGGCCATTGCGAACACCCTGGGTGGAGACTAGCCGATTTGATCCACGGCCGGAGAACGGCCAAATATTGGTTTGCTAGCGCCATCTCGGGATGTCGTCACCTTGTAATATTGATTTTACATATTTATTTCAAACGGTTTATTTCGTAAAATACTAAATCTAAATAGCTTTAGCATTATTAATTCTAAATATTTACATATACCCCCGTCATTTAAACAAGGTTAGTGTTATCAACTTAAAAAATTCCCTGGATTATCGATCTGTCACTCTTTTTAGTTGAAACGTTTCTCCATAGATGTCGTGAAGAGACAGGCTCCGGTTATAGTTACCGAGAAACATTCCTTTAGACTGCAAACTTCATTCCTTTCAAAGCAGGTTGGTTGACGCGCCCGTGTATAGAGGGCGCTTTGAGATTTAACCCGATGGAAAAAACTAATTTAAACGTATTGAGTGACGTTATTCGCTTACACTCGGGAGAAAAAAGTGAACCAAATAAACTAATAAAATGTTAAGCTTAAGTAAACGAGTAAATTTCAAGTTTAAAATAAAATATGAAAGGTCTATTCGTCTAATTGGAAAACTGATCCTTCGACTCCCTAGTGACCAGGTATTAATCAGTTGAGAGTTCGTTGGGTGGCGGAGTGGTTAGCAATTTCACCTCGCAGTAAGATGAACCGGGTTCGATCCCAGTTTGTGGCATTGGTTATCCTTCCGCGTTCAGTTTGCAAGTTATCTCGCCGCTGTTTTAAGGGGTTTTTCCCCGAGCTCTTCGGTTTCCCCTTCCACTTGTTGAGGTTAACGGTAATAGTTAGTGTACGGAGCTGTTGGCTCGCGTGGTATGAAGGGCTTGCCACCACCCTCCTACGCATTGTAACCCGGCCACCTGAATTAATGGCTTTAAAAGTCGCCTAAGGTGGTGCTTTGGATGATTAGCCTAGCTGAAGTTGGCCGTAAATGCTGACAAATCAAAGAAATCCCGATCTCCGCTGATAAGTTTTCTTACGAGCTGAATTATTTAACTGAAGTTATTTAGATTTTCGTCCATTAAGCGGTTAACTTTTAGATTTCTATGGTAACTGAAAAGTTTATTTGAATCAGGATTATTCAGCTGGAAGAGGTTTTATTAATGGAAGCTTAAGGATAGACTTGCTTTCTCCAAATTCCCCCTCTTTTGTCGTCATTTCAAGAAAGCGCCATCTACGTAACCTATTTATTAACATTGTTAACTACAGTGAGTAAATATATCCATAATTTTAAATAAATATTTACCGAAATTATTAATTTTATAATTTTTTTTATTAAATTATGTTCATAATTAATCTGCTTTCTTAATCTTTTCACTTATTTCTATTTATATGCAGTAGATGGCACTGTTATAAAATCAACACAAATTCACCGTCTTTGAACTAGGTTGGAGCCAGAAAGTCTGACTTATTGAGGGGGCACGCCTTTCTATAACTGGTAGTGGCACCTAGTAGGTAACGCGAGAAGCTAACTCAATTACTGGATTTTCTCATAACACTAACATTATTTCTTATCAATGGGCAAGTAAATAATTTAATTGAATCTCATCCTGATTTAACCTAATTTCCATTGTATCCATTTTGCCAAAAAAAGGCCGCTTTGGCTGAAAACCAAATATTAATTATACGTGAAAATTTTAAAACACATTTATTTAAAAACAAATACGACTAATATAACTTTTTGTCCCGCAGATTTATTTTTGTTATTATTATTATCAGCCTACATTACTTTTAAATAAAAGTTACCATAAGTAACGTAATAAAAATATGAATCTGTTTTTCAGACTTATTACGCAATCAAGGTTTGGCTCCGCACCGAGCCCCCTAGTGGCTAAATATGCCCAAGACGTAATATATATCTACCCAGGAAAATACCATTAAAAATGGGAAGTGTCATACTTATCGTTATTATGTTACTTATGATATTAGCAAAGGAAATGATTATTATCTTTCTGATGATAAAATAAGAAAACTGTTAGCAGATCCGACCAATCATAATTTAGCCTTTTCCCCTGGAAAGTAGCGAAATTTTAACTATTCCGTGGTCCTTTAAATTACAGGAAGAAATATTTGAATGAAATTATAAGCGCAAAGATGTCTAATAACATAATTTAAATTAATGATTCTGATTTTAATTTTAAGCGCATAAATTTAGATGCTCTACAGTAAGTGAAAGAAGAAAATATGAATGAAATGGCAGCCTACTTCACTTTGTCAGACGTTAAAAAGTTAAAACGGTATATTTATCATTGCAAGAAGTGAAGCACGCCCTATAATGTTTGTCGGTTGAGTAAATTGTTATGGCGTATAATTTGAGAAACTTTGAAAAGAGATATTTTGACTACAAAAATATATATATTTTTTTAATTCTATTATTTTATAGATAAAATTGCCAAATCGTATACCTGAAACCCAATAATAATGAAAACCAAATTCAAAAGTCTCTATTTGTTTAAATGGAAATATTTAGTTCGCTAAATATTATGCGGCTATAATTTATAGTTTAGATTTTTCATTTAAACCTATGAATAAATACTTACGTCATTGTTTTCGCCAATATAAACCCAACGAAGTAGCTGAATCTAATATAAATTTTTTGATGATAATTAAATTATTAAATTTAAAAGTTAATTCAAAAATAACATCGATTATCTGCCGATGACAAAAGGTCGAATTTATAATTCTCAATAAAGTAAAGGAGAAATAGGTTCGTTTATATTGCAAGATCACAGTTCAGTCGGAACGAAAAACCGAGAGAGAACTCTGTTTGATGACGTCAGTCACCCATTTACCAGCGACGGAGAAAAACGTTGTTTTAAGAGATTTCATGCTAAAACGACCTTTTCGCCGACTGCAGACTTGACTCCTTAAAATAAACAAAACTTCTCCTTCCCCTAAAATCCCAAAATATACTCAGCCGCTAAACTGCGTAAATAATTAGAGCTCAATTATACTAAAATACGGCGCTTTTACTTTAAAAAGAATACACGTACGTCAGTTACTTCTGCAATTGCTTACGCTTCAATATTTTGGCAATTTTGTTATGAACGAAAAATCACCGAAAATTGATAAATAATAGATTTACCGGTCCTCACTTTTTCACAACCGGTCCTTAGGTAGTTTTTGTGTCACCACCTCGTATCTCTCAAACTACTAGGACTAAAAAATTACATCGCATTACGATTACATTTTTGAAATCATAGATTAAAAAAGCTATTCAAATTAACATAGATCTACAAGTTGCCCCCCAACTATGTTATTTTTACTATTTTGGTCTTTAGTTTACATACTTTCCTAAATTAATTATCATACTTTCCTAAATTAATTACCATACTTTCCTAAATTAATTACCATACTTTCCTAAATTAATTATCATACTTTCATAAATTAATTACCGTACTATCCTAAATTAATTAGCATACTTTCCTAAATTAATTACCATTAACTTGATAATCTTACTTTTGGTTAGACTCCATCTAACTTACATTTACAGTTGCTTGTTTTATATTAATTAAAAACTTAATTTTGTGGTCCGTAATATTTGCAATGGTGTAATTGGAATATCTTTTGATGGTAAAGGGATAGGAAGGTTAGTTATATATATATATTGGCCAATCTGGGGCTTAGTGTTAAGATATCCAAGATTGGACTCAAATATCCGCGACATCTTGTTGGGCATCTTTTGAAGCTGACATCTTTTTTCAGTCTCGCGTTAACAATTGGACAGAGTTCGATTTCGACAACGCATTTTCGAGTTTTACGGAAAACACGCAATTTAGTTTAAAAAATACTAACAATTTTAAGTACTAGCCAAATAAAAATTTCGGATGGTATAAGAACTTGCGTAGTACATATTTAAGATAAATTTTATCAAAAAATAATTATATATATATAAATGTCAATTTGAAAATATAAGAAATGCTGTATCTATAGTTCTTTTTTCAGATAACAGAGGTCGCTACGAAATTGAAAATCAGCGGGATTTGAGAAATAACTTACACGACCCACGAAATCAGGTGAACTTTGGCGTATAACATAATTAGATTTCTAATTAAACTATTGCGATGATGGCCCAACGTCAAACATATGGTCTTGAAGTTCGTTGAAAATTAAAAACACTCCTATTCCGAGATTAGTATAAATAATTCCTAAAATATTACATACTTATGAAATGAGCATTTTATTTCTTTCCGAAATCGGTTTTTACAGTGCAAAAAACGCAATTTTTTTACCATTTTTAGTTCCTCGCGGTTATGCTTTAGACGCGAAAAACGCATACACAAAAGGCCGTCGCGTCGTGCGCAGTGGCTCGCCACCTTAAAAATTTCCGACGTAACCATAGCGACAATGTTTATTCCGCTTGTCAGGTGGCGCGGATAGCCCGATTCCACCTTAATGGCAGCCTTCTGTGTGCCCGTTTCTTTTGGCATTGGCGGAAAGCGCTGTGGTTCAAGCTCGGAATATGAATGACCCGTAAACTGGAATGGAAAACTGTATTCCCCAATTCGCTAGCGAAACGGGTATAGGTGGCGCGGCCTTCGCTACCCCTGCAGCTTTGTTTTCCAGCGTATAGTGGTGATCAAAATCAAAACAAATCCAAGAAATATGGCGGTTCACATTAACGCTAGAGATGGGAGAAGTTGTGCGGTCCCTTTTTGCAATAATACCGCGCTTAAAAAACGTAAAACTGAAGAAAATAGTGAAGAACCAAAGCCAGGATTATCATTTCATAAATTCCCAAGTTGTAAGAAACTTTTAAATGTATGGTTAACAAAGATAAAGTCGGGGAAAAGGCCTAGTAAGTGGGCTCAGATTTGTAGCGCCCATTTTACAGATGATGACGTCTTGGAAAGAAATGGTGAGATGCAAATAATATTAATTATTTTAAAATAAATTAATCGGAAAACTCATCAATAGATGGAAGATCTGTAAGAAGACGTTTGAAATGTAATGCCATTCCCTCCCAAAAATTGCCAATTAAAGAATCAACCGAAGTTAGAATAAAAGAAAGAGCTCAACGTTACGTAAAGCGTTCTAAAGGTATTCTTATTTTATGGTAAACTTTTGTGAAATAATAAATAGAATAATAACATAAATTTAATTTTAAATCAAGCAGTTCTATGTTCAACATCGCCAATAACAGATTCCATTGCTCCAAAAGTTGTTGAAAGCGCAAGTGAACCAGCTCCGGATGATAATGTTTTGTCATTATCGAACTTAGCTATGCTATCTGAAGTAACAACTGAAGCTCAAGGAAAGGACCAATCTCACAAACCATCTAGAGTAACGAATGCGTCTATTGGTGTTAAAGTTTATTTGGACCATGGAAAGTATTTTGCTGGGTCAAGAGTTGGAATTTCAAGCAATGGAATGAAAAATGCTGATTTTGTGTCTCATTCTGGCATTGGGAAAGAACTATTTGAAAGCCTTTCAAGTGAGGTTTTAGGGCTTGAAAACCAGAGCTAGCTCTCTAATTTTCTAATGCCTGTAAACGATAGGGTGTTGTTAACCCTAATGAAGCTTAAGTCAAATTTGTCATTTCGAATCGAACAGTTTCAACATATTTCAAAAGAACCCTTTGTGCCCTCGCTGAAAATTTGAAGAAATTTATCTTTTGTCCGGATATAGAAAATATCAGAAGTAACTTTCCTAAATGTTTTAAAGAGTTTAATAATACTCGCATTGTGTTGGACTGTTCAGAAGTACCTATGATGAAGCCCAACACATTTCATGACAGAGTGGCAACCTTCAGCCATTATAAAGGAACTCGCACAATAAAAATTATCATTGGAATTTCACCTTCTGGCATGATCACGCTCGTTAGTGACCCCTGGGGTGGAAAGTAAGCGACAAGGAAGTCACCATTGAGAGTGGGGTCATAAATCTTTGTGAAGAATTTATTGATGGAATTATGGTTGACAAAAGTATGCATAAAAGTGTAATATGTTAAAAAAATATTTTAAAACTCATTTCAACTTAAATTTAGGCTTCTTTATTGAAGACGAATATGCGGCCAATGGAATAGCTCTACACATCCCTCCATTTTTGAGAAAAAAAAAACAGTTCAGTAAGGAAGAAAGTGTAAAAAATCAAAAAATTGTTCACGTGGAGAGAACCATTCAAAGAATCAAATTATTTAATATTTTAAATGATAAATTTGACCTTGATTTAGTTCCCTACTGTGAAGAAATTCTGAAGGTCATATGTGGATTAGTAAATTTACTAAAACCAATTCTAGCACATGATAAATTTGATGACTAAGTTTAAATCGTATTTAATGACGATGGTGATTATTTTATTAATTTTATCAAATAAGTTAAAAGATTAATAAGACTTCAATTAAAAATTCATTTATAACATTAACTGATCAAATTCATTTTAAATAAAAACATTTACCCGCTTTTACAGGAGCAGTTGACACTTTGAATTACATTTTTTTTATCAGTGGCACACCACTATTTGCAGAATACTGATCAACACTATACAGTTACGCGCAGTGTGGATAGGGGGCGCTGCCGGAGTTTTCGTTAGCGATATGGGCTCCCGTCGGGCTGTCGCACGGTCTCGCACCTACGGTAACGTAGCTCGAGCTTAAACTTTAACCTAAGCCTGTAGCGCCATCTTACGGCAGGCAGTGTTACTAGATTAAAATATGCGAGTACATATAATTTCGTCTGCTAGATGTTCGAAATAAGAAGTAGCAAAAGTAACATAAGACCCAAAAGTGTGTCAGAACGGTATAGTAGTTAATGAGAGTTTGTCGCAAAGTAAAAAAGGGAAACGAAGGGGGGGTCGAAAAATGCGTCATCAAAATCGAGGTACTCCAGCGCCGCCGAGTGAGGCGTTTTAGAACGTATGTCTACGGGCGAGTAAATCGAAGAGAGAAAATCGCGCCAGAATATAGACTAAAAATAATGTTGCTAGTACTATTCCAACTAGTAGGTTATGTAGTCTATAGTGTGACTAGGTCTCACTAGATATTTTAATAGGCGCGAAGGTATACAGCTGACACAATTTTAGGTCTTATGCTACTTTTGGAAGTAGTAACAGGTTTTTCTTTGGTTTAGTAGTGGAAACTGGTTTTAATTAGTGGAGGAAGCTAAATGTTTGGTCTTAGTAGCAAAACATTGTAAAATCTAATTAAACAATATATATTTACTTTTGAAAAAAAAACAGAATAGTTGTTTTCTTGGAAAATAAAATTGAACGCTTTTCCTTGTTTCATTGTAAAAACTATAAAAACACGTGGCGTGTCAACAACTAGCAAACGAAAATATTTTCTTAAGTTCAACCTATTTCCGCTAGATGTTTTTATTGTATTAAGTTCCATGGTTAACGTTGTCAAGACAACCTACCCAGTCTACCCCATAATTTCCTCTCCACAATTTCCATCCTCCTAGGTCCTAGTCTCATTTCTATATCTATGGACATAACCAGTAGGGTTGGCCTTATTTTATTTAATTCTTATATGTTACCCTCGTAACCCACTGAATTTGTTCCAATGTATGGAACCATAATTCCCAAGAAATTTGGGATAAATTGAGCCAACTTTAGAGGTAGCACAATGATCTTGAAAATTCCCTGTATTAGAGGCTAAAACATCAACATTTAATAAATAAATAAAATAAGGACCACGCTAATAACCAGGCTTAAAATTTCCGTTATTGCAATTACGTCATTATAACATTTAGAATATGACGGTGGCTCCATCTGAAGTGGAAAAATGGTATCATCACTTCAATTTTCATTCGAACTAAGCATTTAAAATCGAAGATCGAAACTGCCATAAAAAGGAGCGAATATTCAGTGACGGAACTCTAAGAAAAGACTTCGAAATTGAGTCCCTCCTTTTTTAAAAGGCGTTTCTTTGGGGAGTTGGTAGGTAAAGCGTCTTCAAATAGATTTGGAGATTTCGGCTAGAGGCGCCGAAGCGGAATAAGAAACAATGAAAAGCTTTCTAAAGAAAACGAGCTCGAAAAGGGGTCGTTTAATTTATGAAATAGGGCACGATCTTTCAACTTTCGTCGTCGTCGGGGGCTCACCCCCGCAAGAGGGGCTCCTCCTCGACGCTTCCAAAAAGGGTTGCTCTTTTAAGCGATGCCCGCCACGTCTTTCTTCAATTGAACGATCCAATTTATCCCATAAACGTTTTTCGAGTTTATTAAAAGTGAGCCGACTCGAATAAGATCATCCGGTTCCAAGGCCAAGGCTTGTTATTTTAATTTTCACCGTTACATTTCGAAATATCGTTTATGAATTATTGAAAATATCGGTCTATTATATAACAACTATACACTAATACGCATATAATAAGGGAGAAGACCCTTTTACAGGGGTACCGCCATTGTGTGTACATTTTTAATAATCTACTAGATAGCGCCATCAGTTTACAATCCGAAATAACAAAAATTATAATATCCGCGAAAGTCTAATTTAAATTGTGGTTATTTAAAAGCTGAAATTTTGTATAACTATATTTTCTAAAATATTTTATATAAACTTTCAGCTTGAAATAGCACTTAAATTATATAATAAATATATATATATATTTTTAATTTTGCGCCAAAATATCCACGCTGGTGTCATCTAGTGTAGAAATACGAAATTAAAATTTTATACTCGATGGCGGTTTCTAAAGGTTTGTTTCCCTGTATGTAATATGCGAATTGGTGTATAGCATCAAGATTCAAGAATAGAAAGTGAGGAAACTAATAAACAGCGTTGCCAGATCGAAAATCGGAAATTATCGTATCAAGGTAAAAAAATTATCGATTTACCTGGAAAATTATCGCACATTTATTTTTGGCGCTAAATTGGAATTCATACATATAAATGCGTTGAATTTAGATGGTTTTTTGGAAGCACTACCGGAGTTTTATTTTATTAATTAAAAATGCCTATTATCATTATCATATGTAACATAATTACTCATAAGTGTGCCTCTGTTTAACATTTCTGTATTAAAAATTTAAATGAAACCTTGTTTCACAGCCACCAAAGAAAATACGGACTAACGTCGCGTAAAACTGGTTTTAACTTCCTTCCCTCCCCGCCAGAACTAGTTTTGATGACGATAAAACCGTCATCGACTGGGAAGTGACGTCAATTACGTCATATCCTTGCAACAAGGTATCATTGAGAAAAAGTTCTTTTTGGCACAGTTATGATTAATTATGTTACATATGTCATTATTAACAGAACTTAATATGTTTAAAAATGTATAAAAAAATTCGGTAACAGCTAGGAGTAATAAACTCACACTCGGGACTACGTAGCACGTTAGCCAGAAAATGTATATCATTCATTTTTAGGTAGAAGTTATATAAATCAATAATTCAATTAAAAACGTTCATAGGTTTTTAAAAAATCTAAAAATTATCGTACATTAAACATTTTGATGAAATTATCGCACAGTGCGATAATTATCGTACGTCTGGCTACGCTGCTAATAAACTATAATATTGGGCGTTATTTATCAAACCCCGCCTATTGTCCATATCGTGGTGACCTCTGCTGTCAGTAAATGGAACTATACACGTTTTTACATTTTGAATCATATTGTAAATTTAAATAAATTATTTTTATTTTATTAATTTTTTATTAAATATAATAGTAATTATAAGTTGTATTATATTTATAGTACAAGTCAAATATAAAAATTAAATAATTTTAATAATTATGTTTAATTATTAATATTATTAAAACAATATGATATTTTATGACCCAAAGACGGCAACAATGACCTTTTTTGGAATGTTATCACTATACATGTAAAAATCAAGATTTTGCTTTAATAAATACTAAGATTTATTTGAATCTGCATTTAATTTTTCTTCTCGTAGACTTTATAAAAAATTTGTTAAAAAATTTACATAAAATATATAACTGTCCACGATGACGCTGCATTCAATTAAAGCCAATTTTCTTTATATACACATTTTAACATATCTTTATTATGTTATAAAATAATAAAATATATTTTATAATTATTATAAAAATCCCAAAGAGCCAAAGCATAGCAGATCTTTTTGGTTTTTTAATGAAATGAAAATTTATCTACAAATATTGACATTTTCAACTGCAAGAAATGACAGTCAAAATCCACGCGAAATGAAAAAAAAAACAAAATTGTATATTGGCTTTTATAAAGAAGAAATTTTGTTAATTTTACTGAAACGAATAAATTTTTCAAATATTCGCCGATGAAGCGGAGAGATAAAAGTGTACCTTAATTTCGGGAATTTAATGGGCCATAAAGAAATTTTAATTAAAAACTGATATAATTTTAACTAGCGCTTCCTATTTCCGTAAAACGTTACATCCAGACGTTAAATAATGAGAAAAGATTGTATCGAGTTTCACGTACATTCTTTTATAACACAAGCTTTCTTTGTACGCATTTTCAATAGAAAAGATCCGTTCACAGGGGTATCACCATTATAGGTTGATTTTTAAATACTCCAAGTCTCACCAGATAGCGCCAGCAGTCTCAAATTAAAGATCCACAAAATAGCTGGAAAATTCAGGTAACTATCGCCCCCCTGCCTCCCGTCACGTGACTCAAGTATTCGTTTTCCTTCCTCAAAACCAATGATTATTATTAACCACCCTCAAAATTCAATTGATCTAAAAACACGGAAAAATATTTTTTGTGCTTTTAGTTCATAGTTTTTACATAAAAGGTCGTTTAATTGAGAGAAGCCACCGAGTAGATGGCGCCACTAAGTACTGGGGGGGACCATTTCCACCAATGGGAAAGCGGGTGAAAGGTCACGCTTTTTCATTGCCAATAGTAAAGAAGTGCAAAGGGCAATAAACTTTCACCCGCTTTCCCATTGGGGGTAATAGCTTTACCCCTTTTGTATTTAGTGGCGCTATCTACACGGTGGCTGCTCTTCAGAATTTACCTCATTAGCGTTAGAAATAGATCTCTTTTTATTTAAATTTAAATTATGAAATTCCCGACAAAACTATGAAATTACCGCCATCTAGTGTAAACAAAAGAATCAAATCGAAATGTTTGTTTCCCTGTAGCATTGCCCTCTGGATTAAGAGAAGGCCTAGAAATGGGCAGGTGTTGAATTTTTGAAACTGTCAAAATGAAAGTTTTAGTTTTATGCCTCTGTTGTTTGACGTCATCCAGTCAGGCTGACAGCGAAAGATCGGCTGCTATTGCTTAAGGGCAATGGTTTATGCGATAATATTTAAAATTACCGCCTTGATCGTCTCGATATAAAGGTTGGAAATCGCGCCATCTACTGAGTGTTTCGCGAGCGTGTAAAAAATGTTTGCCGCCCCCTGTAGAAAAACCATTTCTAGGCCTTCTCTTAATCCAGGGGGCAATGCCTGTAGCAATTAGCGAATCGGTTTATTACGCTGTCTCAGGAATCCATACCTTGGATCCATGGAATGCTTTTCGCGGCAGATTTTCGTCTCGATGTGGCTGACGGTTTTTTTTGACGTCACTATGTTAACTCAACAAACAACAACGTGAGAGGGGAGCGCGCAGAGGGGATTTTTTTATCTCATAGGCGGGGCCAAAGCCGTCAGAGTGATCTTACCATACGCGATCAGAGATGTGCCAATTTTTTCCTATCTATCATTTACCTCTCAATCGCGATCAATTTTTTTTCAAAACCCAGCAATGTTTAAATATCAATTTAAAATCAAAGATGAGTAACTTTTCTCGATCAATTTTATTCCTCTCGAATTTTTTAATATAACGCCACTATCACTATTCCGATCAATTTTTCTATCTATAAATTCCGTGGAAACACAACCAACCAATGTTTTTACGGTATTCTGAAACATTTCAAACTCAATTTTTTTTGCATAGAATTTTTTGGGAAAAAAATCGTATCAAAATGGATAGAATTATAAGGTATATTTCTGAAATCGATCAAAAAAGTATCAGATTAAAAAAAGATATGATAGTGCCCATCTTTGTACGCGATACGGCAGGATAAGCATTCCAAGTAGAGGTATGGATTCCTGGCTGTCTATAATATCGATATAGCTTCGCGATTTAGATACAAAACAATAACGAAGCCGTTAGCGTGCGGGGAAAAAATACAATAAATTGTATTCGTTCCCACAGCACGATAAATTAAATTAATTGCTTTCAAAAGAGGCAGAGGAGGTGTGGGCGGCACGAATCAATCTCAATTATACGAAAGGTGGTCGCGAGAAAGCGCTATTGAATTCGATTCGTGGAGCAGAATATCTCGTATTAGGAAAACAACGAATAAAAGTAAAACTGATAAGCCTGCCACCGTCAATTGCGCCAGAGAAACCGGGATAGTTGCGCGCTTAATTGACGTCACATCCGGATCTCGGCAATAGCGCGGACGTACGAGAAGCGGCACGGCGTGGCGCGGCGGGAAAGCAAACAGTAGGGGGTTGATTCCGTAGCTGGATTAATTCGTGGCAGGGGCGCGAAAGGAAGAGTATGAGCACCCCCGACGCCGCCGCTGTAGCGACGGAGCAATTTGTTTCTCCGGCACGAGCACAGAGGGAGCCACCGTTCCGGGCAAACAAACATTAGCCGGAGCGGCTTCCAATTCCAAATTTCGAACCGCTCACTTCCCCCTTTTCGTATTTGAAGAGAGTTAAGTAATTGAAAATGCACGAGCGAAGGACATACGAAGAGCGATCAAATCTAGGCGAGCTTCATAAATCAATAGATTTATCTTATCTAATATTCTATCATGACTTTCTGGTTCCAGTGTTGGGCACCGCTCATCTCATTGTGAGCGGATTTGTTATTAAGAGCGAAATTGAGCGGTAAAATATCTTTTTAAAAGAGCGCAAACAAAAATGAGAGTAGCGCCAATTTTACCGCTCAAAAAAAGAGCGAAAAGAGAGGAGCGAAAAGAGAGGAGCGAAAGTTTTACCGCTCAAAAAAGAGCGGAAAAAGAGGAGCGAAAATTTTACCGCTCAAAAAAAGAGCGAAAAGAGAGGAGCGAAAGTTTTACCGCTCAAAAAAGAGCGGAAAAAGAGGAGCGAAAATTTTACCGCTCAAAAAAAGAGCGAAAAGAGAGGAGCGAAAGTTTTACCGCTCAAAAAAGAGCGGAAAAAGAGGAGCGAAAATTTTACCGCTCAAAAAAAGAGCGAAAAGAGAGGAGCGAAAGTTTTACCGCTCAAAAAAGAGCGGAAAAAGAGGAGCGAAAATTTTACCGCTCAAAAAAAGAGCGAAAAGAGAGGAGCGAAAGTTTTACCGCTCAAAAAAGAGCGGAAAAAGAGGAGCGAAAATTTTACCGCTCAAAAAAAGAGCGAAAAGAGAGGAGCGAAAGTTTTACCGCTCAAAAAAGAGCGGAAAAAGAGGAGCGAAAATTTTACCGCTCAAAAAAAGAGCGAAAAGAGAGGAGCGAAAGTTTTACCGCTCAAAAAAGAGCGGAAAAAGAGGAGCGAAAATTTTACCGCTCAAAAAAAGAGCGAAAAGAGAGGAGCGAAAGTTTTACCGCTCAAAAAAGAGCGGAAAAAGAGGAGCGAAAATTTTACCGCTCAAAAAAAGAGCGAAAAGAGAGGAGCGAAAGTTTTACCGCTCAAAAAAGAGCGGAAAAAGAGGAGCGAAAATTTTACCGCTCAAAAAAAGAGCGGAAAGAGTGGAGCGCCGATTTTACCGCTCAAAAAAGAGCGGAAAAAGAGGAGTGAAAATTTTACCGCTCAAAAAAAGAGCGGAAAGAGAGAAGCGAAAATTATACCGCTCAAAAAAAGAGCGGAAAGAGAGGAGTGAAAATTTTACCGCTCAAAAAGACGTGAGCGTGAGCGGCTCTTTGACGAAAATGCCCAACACTGTCTGGTTCCATTTCTCAAAGGAAAACGGTTTAAATATTTTTGACGATTTTAAACAAAATAGATTGAGGTAATTGTAAAATTTTGCCAAATTAAGACATTTCAGATAGATATTGGTTTTCGGTTATTAAAATAACATTTTAATTATTAATTATTTTGTATATATTAAGCGTAAAAATAAATTATTTTATTTGTTTTTAATTTTTTTTTAAATTATCGTATTTTCGTTAAACTTCTTAGAAACAAAAACTAAAAAAATATATTTAAACCGTAGAAATATATTGCAATTGAAATGTTTTTAGTTAAAAAAAAATAATATCACAAAATCCAAACCGTTCCTAGGACCCAAGTTCCTGATTTGCCACCGTTTTAAATCCAAAAAATAGGGGTAAAAATATGAAGGGGTAAGAAAAATATTCTCACTCGTCGATTTAAAGAAATGAAGAAAAGATTGTTAAAGAAATCCTAATATTTTCCGAAAATTGATCCGTTTGGGCTCATTATACCGCCAAGCTGTGACACCAACATAAAGCTATCAATCAAAAAATGTCGTTGCCTTAATAAGGTTTCTAACATGGCGGTACTCATTGTAAATAAACGCCACCGCTATATATAGTAAATTTATTTTATTGTATTCTTCATGAATAACGTCACCATCGAAACCGCTGTCCGTTAAATTTGTTGGAAATGGCTTCCATATTTTTAAAGCTAATATGGCAAATTGAAGGATTCAACCGAAAATGGATTTTCTTTTCAAAACGGAACGGAAATAATACATCACCTCATTCCTAAATACACGAAGTAAAATCACTACTACCAGGCTTTTTAGGGAAGAGCTGGGCGTTTCCATGACGACCGTCGTTTCCCGGGCACCTTCTACCCCCTTCGCCGCCCCACCAACGGATTATTCCCAGTTATCCTCGCCCTGAAATCGCGACGCTGGAGCGGAACCGCACGAAGGATGGCTGTATCTCAGATTGGTCATGATGGAAGCGCTTCTTTATTTGTCGTCTGCCGCCACGCGATATTAATGTCTCAGAATACTTCATCACGTCGTATTGTTTAAATTCCAATATCTTCGATCCCGCTTAAGTAAGGGTAATAGGGCGTTGAACGGTGAAAGCTAAATGACGTGGGATATTTCGTCATCCATCTTTGAAGTTGGCTCTTCACTATTTCAGACTAAGGGTCTCGCATTTGTAAATTTTGCGAAGGAGATTTTGGATCTTAAAGTTATTTCAGAAATCGGAAACTGATTTTGAGATTTTAGAACATGATTTTTGCGTTGCTATCTGGTTTGTTAGGCTGATTTCGAGATTTTAG
Source organism: Leiobunum rupestre (assembly GCF_980474605.1). NCBI lineage: Eukaryota > Metazoa > Arthropoda > Arachnida > Opiliones > Sclerosomatidae > Leiobunum > Leiobunum rupestre. The sequence goes on from NC_143387.1 coordinate 38,489,504, forward strand.
AACATGATTTTTGCATTGCTATCTGGTTTGTTAGGCTGATTTCGAGATTTTAGAACATGATTTTTGAGTTGCTATCTGGTTTGTTAGGCTGATTTTGAGATTTTGGAACATGATTTTTGCGTTGCTATCTGGTTTGCTAGGCTGATTTTGAGATTTTGGAACATGATTTTTGCGTTGCTATCTGGCTTGTTAGGCTGATTTCGAGATTTTAGAACATGATTTTTGCATTGCTATCTGGTTTGTTACGCTGATTTTGAGATTTTAGAACATGATTTTTGCGTTGCTATCTGGTTTGTTAGGCTGATTTCGAGATTTTAGAACATGATTTTTGCATTGCTATCTGGTTTGTTAGGCTGATTTCGAGATTTTAGAACATGATTTTTGAGTTGCTATCTGGTTTGTTAGGCTGATTTTGAGATTTTGGAACATGATTTTTGCGTTGCTATCTGGTTTGCTAGGCTGATTTTGAGATTTTGGAACATGATTTTTGCGTTGCTATCTGGCTTGTTAGGCTGATTTCGAGATTTTAGAACATGATTTTTGCATTGCTATCTGGTTTGTTAGGCTGATTTTGAGATTTTAGAACATGATTTTTGCGTTGCTATCTGGTTTGTTAGGCTGATTTCGAGATTTTGGAACATGATTTTTGCGTTGCTATCTGGTTTGTTAGGCTGATTTCGAGATTTTGGAACATTATTTTTGCATTGCTATCTGGTTTGTTAGGCTGATTTCGAGATTTTGGAACATGATTTTTGCGTTGCTATCTGGTTTGCTAGGCTGATTTTGAGATTTTGGAACATGATTTTTGCGTTGCTATCTGGCTTGTTAGGCTGATTTCGAGATTTTATAACATGATTTTTGCATTGCTATCTGGTTTGTTACGCTGATTTTGAGATTTTAGAACATGATTTTTGCGTTGCTATCTGGTTTGTTAGGCTGATTTTGAGATTTTAGAACATGATTTTTGCGTTGCTATCTGGTTTGTTAGGCTGATTTCGAGATTTTAGAACATGATTTTTGCGTTGCTATCTGGTTTGTTAGGCTGATTTCGAGATTTTGGAACATGATTTTTGCATTGCTATCTGGTTTGTTAGGCTGATTTCGAAATTTTGGAACATGATTTTTGCGTTGCTATCTGGTTTGTTAGGCTGATTTCGAGATTTTAGAACATGATTTTTGCGTTGCTATCTGGTTTGTTAGGCTGATTTTGAGATTTTAGAACATGATTTTTGCGTTGCTATCTGGTTTGTTAGGCTGATTTCGAGATTTTGGAACATGATTTTTGCGTTGCTATCTGGTTTGTTAGGCTGATTTCGAGATTTTAGAACATGATTTTTGCGTTGCTATCTGGTTTGTTAGGCTGATTTCGAGATTTTAGAACATGATTTTTGCATTGCTATCTGGTTTGTTAGGCTGATTTCGAAATTTTGGAACATGATTTTTGCGTTGCTATCTGGTTTGTTAGGCTGATTTTGAGATTTTGGAACATGATTTTTGCGTTGCTATCTGGTTTGCTAGGCTGATTTTGAGATTTTGGAACATGATTTTTGCGTTGCTATCTGGCTTGTTAGGCTGATTTCGAGATTTTAGAACATGATTTTTGCATTGCTATCTGGTTTGTTAGGCTGATTTTGAGATTTTGGAACATGATTTTTGCGTTGCTATCTGGTTTGTTAGGCTGATTTCGGCAATCGCTGTGCAACTGGACTGGTAGCTGGCATTTCGGCGTACAGTTTCGCCGATTCAAAGTTTGACGCTGGATGATTCCTTATCCAAAGCGAGAGAGAAAGAGAGAGAGAGAGAGAGAGAGAGTTCCCGAAGCGACTGGCGGAAAATGTATAACGTTATTTCCTGAGCGTCGAAAAAAGAGTAGTTTGTTTCGCGTCTAGGAGGCCTGGAAGGCTTTATCCATTACGCCGAAAAGAAGCCGCGAGTGATAAAGCGCTTCCACTATCAGCGAGCCGCCGGGGCCTTTGTACCGAGATGGTGGGCCCATTCCGAAATAAGCATTTTCCCGGGCGAACTGGGCTCTACGTGCCCTCCGAGCGCAACGCGAACGAAGGATTCCCCGATACGAGTTCGCGGAATGAAAACGCCATTACAGAGAATAAAAAGAGGGATTTCTCGGCCTGAACACGCGATCCTCCCTCCCTCCCTCCCTCCTGATCCCTCTTTCCAATGCTAAATTTATCCTTCTCTCATTATTTACCTCGTCGTCACGTTTTAGAAACGTTATTAATACTGCACGACAATCAGTGGCGTAGCCAGAAATTCGTCAAGGGGGGGTCGAACTATGTGAATGTTAATATGGGGGTCGCGAAGGGGATGGAAATTTAGTACAGTCAAAGGTAGGCCCAAGGGGGGTCTGGTCCCGGAAACCCCACCCCTTGTCTACGCCACTGACGACAATACATTCTGGTTCCGAACTAGCTTCATTAGTCCGCGCTGACTACCCGAATCAGTAGTGAGCGCCGTAGTTGTTCTCATTAGAAGATTTTTACTCCGTCTACACTGAAGATGGCGCTACGATACATTAGGGGGCTTTCGCGCTTCTATTTAGCAACGGCGCGCGATGCACGCTCGGTGTCATCATGGACCAAGAATCTAAGGGGACTCACTGTTCCCGATATTTTGACACGGTAGGCGTGGCGTAAATCGGAAGGCTTAACGAGTGCTTCAACTATCACTACAAAAGGCTTAGTCGGGGTTTAGGCGACAGTACGTGCGAGAAAGTTATATTAGGCTTAGTTCATGAAATTTTTTAAGTTTAAAAATGCAATGGATTCTAGTGAATTTGATAAAACAAATCTGGTGTTGTTAATTTTCCGAAAAAATTAAATGCGGGAAAATTTCCAGAAAATGTTCCGCAAATCGGAAAAATAAAAAATTGAAACATAAATTACCTTTTAAAGGTTTTTAATGTTTTTAACTTTTACTCGATCTAAAATGTCTAATATCAGTAAACATACTACAAAACATTAATAGTGTTATATTGTTAATCAGTTTAAACTAGTCTAGAGGTTTAGTTTTACTTTTAGATTCGAAAAAATGGGGCGAAAATGGCGCTTTATTTAAATTTGCAAATAATATATTAGACTAATCATGGAATGAAAACCTTTTTTCTTATTTTCGGAAAAATACGGAAAATATTCCGGGAAAAAGGCCTCGGTCATTTTCCGCGGAAAATTTTCTGACTTACAACACTAAAAAAAACCTCAGCCATATGCGGTTATTTTTACTTAAAACAATGGTTAATTACCATTAAACTTTTAAAGAACCAATTTCAAAAATAAAAGGTCTAAAACTTACAAAGCCTCATCATTTAACCGACAACAACGACACCATTTTGTCAAAATTGAACGTGAACGCTCCAGCTTCTCTACGAAAGTACGCCGGAAATCGGTTTTAGCCACGCCAAGTTTGTCCACATTGAACTAAAAATTACGTGTTATTTTACTATTCCCAGTATTAAAGCCTGAATTCTTAGTCCATGGTGTCACGTGTTAATTGGAACGTGCGTCGAGAAAGCCCCGTAGAGAGCCTCGACTCGTACGTTTTCGGTAACCTAAATTGGTTCTCGCTAATCTCTCTCGCAGACTAGGCTGCGAAATATTGCTTTCCCACATTTTCAGTGGGGCTTTTCTCCGTTATCGACCCAACCTGAAAGCTCCTTAGCAATCCCTCCGGCGCTTGTTGCCTGAAGGATGTCGGCCAATTTAAGTGGCCATTGCTATATAGAGTAATTTCTATTCAATGGGTTATCTACTCGTGTCACTATATCATCTTATTACAAATTCGCCCTAAATAGCATCAAAATACAAAGTTTTGTATTTATTTTTAGCAAAGTTTCAGGTTGTTTAAAAATGCCCTTTTTAAAATTACTCTTATATTACTCTTAAACGAAATTTGAATTTTCTTTCTGTTTCCATAAGTGAAAGAGCCAATTTAATCATTTTAATAACGGTTTTCTCAATTTATTAATCATTATATTCGATTTAATCAGATTTAATATTTTGTAGGTGCCATAATAATCATCTGCAGAATAGTAACTAAATTTATTATTTTTGTTTCAAGTTCTTTCTCACCGCTGTACAAGCCTGTTGCTTTAACTACTACAATTCGTTCGTAACTGATTGCAGATTTAGTCTTAAAGTCTGCACTCGGTTACGCGTGCCAGCTAGGAGCCACAAACGCAGCACCTTCTACAACGAGAACGCAACCATTCCAAAGTCGTGCATTTTCTCGCGTACAATTTTCATTGGTTAGACGCTTTAGCGCCTGCTGTCGTCGGAAGGGGAAAATACGGAAATTTACTTCCCCCTTTCCGTAAAACGTTCAGCGTAAAGGCTCGTCCAATGAAATTTGTACGCAACACCGCGTTAGCGTGTTTGTTGTTCCTAGCTGGAAGCTAGTTTCTAGTTTATATAATGAAAGCGTACTAGCTGGGAAGGAGACGATTTTCGCGGGCCCGGGCCCACGTCAAATCTGGTTTTAGGGATTTTGGCGGTTACGTCGAAGCACCCGACCGGGACGTAATAGCTTCTTTTCCCTCCCCCCCTCCCCAAACCTTTATCTTCGACCCCTCCCTGCCGGGCCTCGGCTGGGCCCCGGAAGCCCCCTCGCGCTCCTATCTCGGGGGACGACCCGCTTCTATATCGGGGCCACTCTTCGCCAACTCGGAAAGCTACCAAGACGCCGTTAGCCTGTTTTCCTCCCGCAGCTCCGACGCATCGATTTGGCTGGCATCGGACCCCGCGGATAAACTGCCCTTCCGACTCATTTCAATTGGATTCGCGATGGACTTTCTCGACTCGAGAGGAAATCGACGCCAACTAAAAATGGAAGCGTTTGATAGAGGAAATTTAATTTCCGTTTTGGCGGCGTGGAAAAAAAGCCATTCTTTCTAAGGCAAACAATCGATGCTATAATAATCGTCCAGTCCGATACCAGGACAATTCACCTTAGTTTGTCTACGGTTGAGGTATCTCGAAATCAATGAATATATTCTACGAAAATTATGGGTATTTTGGTTTGTAAAAATTAATTGTTTTTAAATACGTCGAATTTTGAGGTTTTTGTTATTTCTTCTACTTTTGCGGATTGCGTTTCAATTTTTTTATCGAAAGAAACCACTTTCAAACTTCTTAAAAATCTGTACAGCAATTACAATTACTAATGAAAACTGTACACGAGAAAATGCACGACTTTTGACTTCTTCTTGCGTGGGGTGCTGTGTTTGTTGATCCTTGCTTACAGAAACCAGGTATTCGCCAGCAGGGAAAATAAACCCAGGTGTTAGAGCGACGAACGACACTATTTTTAACATCAAAGTAACGCTCCCGTCACCGGAAGAAAAAATATGAAAAACGATTAAGTACATTTTCTCATTAGTTTCAACTTAATCGAGTCTCACTTTCACCAAGCGACTTCTCCTCAATAAAAGGACTAATTGTCACTGGTTTCTTAACGACAGTACGCGAAAAATGTAACAACAAAGCACTTTTTAACTAGATTCTTACAGGCAACTACTAGTGGGACGCAAATTGGTCATGCGATGCCAAAATACCTCAACTGTTTTTAAATAAAATGCCAAAACGAAACTTGCCACTTGTTACGTATTCTTATTTTTTTTTTCATATACATACATTTTTGGGATAATCACTATCAGTCGAAATATTGCTGATTTCCGGGCTCTAGGCAAGATCTTCAATTTTTGACGATCTAATACCCGTTATTAAGAGGTAGGTATTGAAAATCTGCACTTCCTAGTGGCTACGTCCTCAACTATGCATTTCTGAAATAAATTTCGCGAAATGCATTATGAATGAGCACAAGCCGTGCGCGAACGTTTTTAAACTTAAGGCCTTTTCACACGAGCCAACTTTTTGACCCAACTAGATGAGTCAACTTGAGTTGAGTGAACTAGTTGGTTCGTGTGAATAAAAGTTCGATGAGTTAATCCACCAAAAAAGTACGTGAGAAAAAAATGGATCACTGATCCATTTTTGCTGACTCAGCATTTTCATTTCAAAAGTTGGCTCGTGTGAAAAGGTCTTTAGAACCACACGAGATAAATCTCCACCGCGAGCCATTAGCTTATTCACAATTTTATGGCTTTATAATTTAAAATTAACACTTATCTTTGCAAAATTATTCATCAGAACCTAAAATTTAACTGGCTATCAGAAATAAGAGTTGTGTTCCTGAAGGTATTTATTTTTTAAATTTGAGATTTTGACGCGTTTTAGTGGCATTTATGAACCCGAGCGTGGCTGCTCTACCAAGTAAGATAATATTTTAGTTGTAGAAATTTTGGAAAAGAAGATGTCACTACTGCCCTATCGTCGTACGTTAATTTTCTTCTCTCCAGAACAACGCCGTTACCATGGGCCCCTATGGTAGACCTTTACTTATGGACACCTTATGATAGGCTTACGGTATAAATTATAGTAGTAATACGTCAACAACTTTAATAGAAATTGGTCAATTATATTGTCATAATTTAATTTATTGAATTGTTGAACAATTACTTTTCTGATTTGTGACTGACGGACGGGCAATACCTGTTGAGAAAATAGGCGGAATTGCATCTCTTTCGTATACAGCTCATTCACGATATACCTGCAGGCTGACGTAATCGATTTTTGTTAACTTAATTTAAAAAATGTTGGGTCTGTGACATTTGTTTAGATTAAAGCATTTTCTGTACTCTGTTTAAATATACTCTGCTTATTGAGGCGTAGTTTATAGGGGCATACAGAACTGAAAATAAATCTTACACTCGAAACCGGCACGACCCTCATTGTGAAAGCTATACTTTAGTTATCGATGCTATATTGCAATCTAGAGAGCTGCATTAAAAGAATACACGTTAGAATTATCACCCATTTCAGTTTAAATATTCATCTTCCTGTCATATCCATTCCATTTGACAGATATGATTCCCGCATATTGCCTACCATTCCCGAAATTCCCATTTTCATTTCAGAATATCAGCGACTTAAGGAAAAATCTATTATCAATCATTCCCAACCTCAAAATTACCTTTGCCATCCATTCCCTAACCGAAAATAAGATACCAATAAGATCCCGCACCCATTCCCGCGGTATTCCCACGTCTACCGTGGTAAATGGTAAAAAACCGTTTCCACGAAACTATCTATAGCATGCCAATACAATTGTATGCGTTTTAAAATTCTAAATAAAGTGAAATAATAAATTTTGTAAAAACCAATAGAACTTGACATATTTGAAGCGTATTACATTAAAAAATCTATAGATAATAAAATTTGTTTAAACCGTGATTTAGGTCCAGGGGTAGAAAAACTTAATAATTGGCGAAAATGGTTAATTTAAATACGTTGTTTAAAAAAAGATGTTGACGGAGTTTATAAATACGGGTTTTGTTGTTGTAATCAGGCTATACCCCTGATGACGGACCAATAGTGCGTCCGATAATAGTCGGGTTGTAAATATTTATATGTTTTTAAATAAAATATTTTTGTGCACTTGAAATAACGTTGTATACCTACATTTTTATTAATGAAATAATACCTCAGGTGGCCGGGTTACAACGCGTAGGAGGAGCTCCCTACACTCACTACATTACAGAATTAGGTAAAACATTTTATAATATTAAAGAATTGAGTAAAATATTTGATAGCAAGCGATTTGTATTTGCTAAAAGCTACTAGATCTAAACGTCAGATAACAACCATTAGAGTAGCTAGCACCTAAATCGGGGAAAGGCAATGTGGTCATTCCGGCATGTGCACCAACAGCCGCTCGTCGTGGCTTTTACGGAAATTAGCCACCGAGTTCAGCGGGCCAGCGTTATAACATTATACGAGATTACGAGCTACCTCATTCTGGAGCAAAGTGGTGCGTTAGACCTTTCTAGTCACCTCCCGACGACAAGATCGTTTTCAGACCTTCGAAGGCCCCATGCCCTGTCGTTCTCGTAGGCTTCAGGGCAGATAAATACGTTGATGTACCAATTTATACAATATCCCTTTTGATCGGGTTAAGAGTAGACCTTTACTACGGAATTGGTATTACATTTCTAATAACTAAATAATTTACTATCATAGGTTACTAAATTAGTAATATAGTAATTTAAAAATTTACTATCATAGGTTACTAAATTAGTAATATAGTAATTTAAAAATGTACTAAATAGTAAATTAGTAATATTGTCATTTAAAAAATTTACTAAACAGTAAATTAGTAATATAGGCATTTAAAAATTTACTAAATAGGAAAATCGTAACGTTACTAATTTACTTAAAAACTAATTTTAATAAATTACAAACAAAATAATAATATTACAAAATTACTAAGTTTAATAATATCATAATTTATGAATTAATAATTTGCTAAATTAGTCAGTAATTGGATAAATTCAACAATCGGTAATTTTCTAAACAATAGTAAATTATTGTTTTGAGAAATTTACTTCATCAAGTTCGATTAAATTAGTAAATAAATACTAGAAATAATTTTCTAAAAACCACTTTTGTATAGTGAATAAAAACTTTATTTTAAAATAAATGTTTTATTCACTATGCAAAAGTGGTTTTTTGAAAATTAGTTATAGTATTACCATTGCGCCGAATCCCATTCGACCGAACTCCCATTAGACCGAATTCCGCCAATTTTTTTGATGAAATTAGCCCAAAGGCGGGTTTTGTATTTTTCTAATCGACGGACGCAATATCAACAATTTAGCGACCGCAAAAAAAAGTTTTAAGGTAAGGTGAGGTTAGGTTAGGTTAGGTTAGGTAAGGTGAGGTGAGGTTAGGTTAGGTAACACTGCATGCTGTTCTGACAAATGCTGAAACGGATAAAACCGAATCCTAAACCCGGACAAGTGCGGGTTTTTCGGTCGAATGGGATTGGGTTCGGTCGAATGGGATTCGGCGCAATGGAACAGATTCTTTCAATGCATAGGGTTGGTTCAACCATATGAATAGTAAATAAATATTTAACCGAATTTGATATGATTCATGGTGAAAACGGTATATTGTGCAATGAAACCACAGTATGATAAAAAATGTCAACCGATCCTTGCCAACAGGCTCCCCCCAATAAAAGACAAAATTCAATGGAAATGTTGAGTAAGAATCAACATATTTTGCTATCCATAGGAAATTAAAGGGCAACGCAAGTGGCCATGCAGGGGGGGAACTATGTTTTCTTCAACAAGCCGTAAGTAGGTTTTCAGAGGATGATTTTATATAGCGCGAAAGCCTTATTCTCCTTGGTGTAGCCACGTGTAGGGATTGCAATCCAGCAGGGTTTTCAATCCAGCTGGATTTTTGCTGGACCGACATCAATCTCGCTGGATCCAACGCGGATCCAGCAATTTATATATTTTTCAAAAAACAAAAGAATTTTATAAAAAATGCCCAACAAGTTAGAAAGCCCAAATAAACCTCTCCTCGGACGTTTTCCATGGAGAACTAAGCGGAGTTTTTTTGAAAGGAGATGCTAGCGTCACCTGGCTGTCGTACTGTACTAAATAGCGTGACAAATTTAAACTTATCCTGTTATTCCTCCATGGTATGTCGATGATATTATTTATTTGCAATTAGAAGACGTGGCAGTCATTGGCTCAGCTGTAAAAGATCAGTGTTCCTAAAAATCCACCTTTTTGGATTTTTGTCCAGGCCAGGGGAAAATACTAGCAAATAGTGGCTAATAAAGAAAATATGACTTTTGAAAAGAGAATAGGTTGAAAATCCAATTATTAGTTATCAATAATAAACTTTTGGACCAACCCAAATTCTGGCAACTATGTATAGATATTTGTATTTTATAGCCCAAAATGCAAAAACTTCAATATTGAAATCTTAATAAAAGAGTAAAAAATATATTGGCAACTTTTTTCCACTAAATACATTTTTGGCCAGGCCGGTATTTACCACTATTTGCCACATTATTTTCCACCTGGTATTTACCACCCCGGAACCCTAAGATCCACTATTTAAAAATATAACTCCTGCTCGTTTCCTGTTCGCAACTGTACTTTTATTTATACGCATTGTAACCCGGCCACCTGAATTAATGGCTTCAAAAGTCGCTTGACGACTTAGGCCTAAGGTGGTGCCTTGGGTATTAGCCTAGCTGATTATTATTACTATTATTATTATCAATTAATTTTAAATAATAAAAATCTTGCTGATTAAATTAATATATATAATAAATAATATAAAATAAATTACGTTAATGAGTTCATAAAAACGTAAAGGAAGACGGACTTTTCCCAAAGTTGTTTGTATAAGTATCGTTGCAACATAATTTACCGTAACCCTAAGCACCCGGCCCGTCCCAAAAGTAAAAACAAATATTAGTTGGAGAGAAGAAGCCCCATACTTACAGAACACACACAATATTCACCCATGTCTGAACACAAACACGCAGTACACAAAACATTACAAAAGCACGAATTCGAATACAAACGTTCAAAAGCTGATTTACACTAACAAGTAAGTCAAAACCGTCGTTACGGTGTGCGTTAACGTTAAAAAATGTATCAGATGTAACGAGGAGTTTAGCCGTTACACCTGTTTTGCCCAGGTGAACCTTTTCAAAGTTCATGAAACTGCCAACGCGGTGAATACACTTTGCCAACAGACACACCACAAAATTGTAAAACCCCTCCTAGGGAACTCTGTTATGGGAAAGTCTTATTAGAAGTAGGATTTATAAAATATTAGTCTTGAAGTATTTTAAAGGATTAAATCAATCACGTTTGTATAATTTGTAACGCACGTGGGTTGGGGGTATCTATCTACACCAACTAGTTAAGGGGATTCTTGTTGACATCTTGGAAGAATAATGCAGACAATTACAATTAAACCAGACTGTATTGTGCGCACCTAGCAAAGCGGCAACGTTCACTTTTGTGCCATTCGCGGCGCGCGTATCGCGATTCACGTGCCAATTAATTAAAAGTTAATTACTTGCGAATCCGCATCGCTGGATCCAGCACGTGGTGCTGGATCCAGCAGACCGAAAAATGCGCTGGATCCAGCTGGATTGCTGGATGAGGGATCCAGCAATTGCAATCCCTAGCCACGTGGCGCAATTTCGCTCTCATTCGCGAATTTTTCGATTTTCTTCGCTGAGTTAGCTCGCAATCAACGAATCCAGGAATTTAGGCTTAATTTATTTATTATGGAGAAAAGAAATGGGTTAGGTTCCGAGAGTTGGACTTTGATATTTTCGATTTAACAATGTTTTGGAATAAAATTATTTGTGAATTGAATATTTTTAATAATGGAAGTTGAAACATTAGGCCTTGGACGCGGTAAATCTCTGCCGCTAGCCTCACATTGGATTAAGAAAATTCAACACCTGTGACCACACACACTCCTATATCCCGTCTCCCTTAACAATTTCCCTATCATTATACCCCGACAGAATATTTATCTTTTTTTATTACATTTATTTTGTAGAAGTTTAGGATCCGATTTGTCGGTAAGCACGGAGACTTCACTTTCCTCGGCCATTTTCGCGACTAAAGAATGCATGCATTTTGCGTAAAAACCGGGAGAGGCGCATTTATACAAAATAAATCCGGCAAATATGATTCTGCTTTTTTTACAGAGGGAAAGGCTATAGCAGATAGCGCATGCGCAGTCGTTATTTTTATCTATAAGATAATTTACCCCCCTACATGGTCACTTGCGTTGCCCTTTAAATGGAACCCCAAAATAATTCTAAGGGTCCAAATAACTAAAAATACAGTACCTATTCTTGTTCTACGTAACCGAAAAATCACTGATTACGTGAAAACAAAGACTTAACTACCTCAGTAGCACAGACACGTTAGCAAATGTTGGTTGAAAGACTTTGGGGTTGGCAAGAAATTGGAGTTGGCCGTAGCCCCTTAGCCAACTTTCATTAATATTTTTTAAACCGTTGGCCCAGCCGCTGAGCCAACCGCGTAGTTAAACGGTTAACTTTTTAAACATAGCAAATTTATAGGTTATATGGTTTTCGTATTTCAAAGAACTGCTGCTTTTTCTATTATTCGTAATTTAAATTAGAATAGCTAGGATAAATGATTTTTACTAAATTGGAAAAGGGTTAGACAAAAGGCTTTAAAAGGTTGGAAAGTCGACGTTTTGATGGTTGACAGAACAGGGGCTTTGAGTTGGCAAATTGACCTTTTTATAGTTGGCATATAGGTGGCTTCCGGTTGGCAAAATGACATTTTTATAGTTGGCATATAGGTGGCTTCAGGTTGAAAAATTGACCTTTTTATAGTTGTCATATAGGGGGCTTCAGGTTGGCCAATTGACCTTTTTATAGTTGTCATATAGGTGGCTTCAGGTTGGAAAATTAACCTTTTTATAGTTGTCATATGGTGGCTTCATGTTGGCCAATTGACCTTTTTATAGTTGTCATATAGGTGGCTTCAGGTTGGCCAATTGACCTTTTTATAGTTGTCATATAGGTGGCTTCAGGTTGGTCAATTAACCTTTTTATAGTTGGCATATAGGTGGTTTCAGGTTGGCCAATTGACCTTTTTATAGTTATCATATAGCTGGCCTCAGGTTGGCCAATTGACCTTTTTATAGTTGTCATATAGGTGGCTTCAGGTTGGCCAATTAACCTTTTTATAGTTGGCATATAGGTGGTTTCAGGTTGGAAAATTGACCTTTTTATAGTTGGCATATAGGTGGTTTCAGGTTGGCAAATTGACCTTTTTATAGTTGGCATATAGGTGGCTTCAAGTTGGCCAATTGACCTTTTTATAGTTGTCATATAGGTGGCTTCAGGTTGGCCAATTGACCTTTTTATAGTTGTCATATAGGTGGCTTCAGGTTGGTCAATTAACCTTTTTATAGTTGGCATATAGGTGGTTTCAGGTTGGCCAATTGACCTTTTTATAGTTATCATATAGCTGGCCTCAGGTTGGCCAATTGACCTTTTTATAGTTGTCATATAGGTGGCTTCAGGTTGGCCAATTAACCTTTTTATAGTTGGCATATAGGTGGTTTCAGGTTGGAAAATTGACCTTTTTATAGTTGGCATATAGGTGGTTTCAGGTTGGCAAATTGACCTTTTTATAGTTGGCATATAGGTGGCTTCAAGTTGGCCAATTGACCTTTTTATAGTTGTCATATAGGTGGCTTCAAGTTGGCCAATTTACCTTTTTATAGTTGTCATATAGGTGGCTTCAGGTTGGCCAATTAACCTTTTTATAGTTGTCATATAGGTGGCTTCAGGTTGGCCAATTAACCTTTTTATAGTTGGCATATAGGTGGCTTAATGTTGGCAAGTATTTTTATAGCAGTTGGCAAGAATGTTAAAATCACTGGCTAGGTGTTGGTTAGCTATGAAGCTGGGATATGGTTTTGCAGACATTAAAGCCAGTAGCTTGACTCATCATTTAAATTAGTAAGCCAACTTTAAAAAATATGCGGTGAGCTAACCAATTTTGGGTAATTGGGTACATTCTTTTATATGAAAATATGACATATTGAAAGAGAATTTTGGGTACTGGGGTACATTCTTGATATGAAAATATGACATATTAAAAGAGAATTTTGTCTACTGGGGTACATTCTTGATATGAAAATATGACATATTGAAAGATAATTTTGTCTACTGGGGTACATTCTTGATATGAAAATATGACATATTGAAAGATAATTTTGTCTATACTGGGGTGCATTCTTGATACGAAAATATGACATATTGAAAGAGAATTTTGTCTACTGGGGTACATTCTTGATACGAAAATATGACATATTGAAAGATAATTTTCCAAAATCGCGTCACTTAGCAGTCTAGCTAATCAAATGTTTTTAT